>NC_050472.1:120642-166529 GCF_013373865.1 Monomorium pharaonis | reverse complement strand
CTGCCCGACCGCTTGGCTTGTTTATAGAGTAGATTACGGTATTTTAGACGGGCTTTAAGTTTGTACCGAAAGCCATTTGATGGGGGGGGGGGCGCTTGGTCACGATCTCACAAGCGGGTGCAAAAACGTCCAATGCTTCAAGTAGAGTACCAGACAGGAGTTTGCACAATCGAGAAACATCCACTCCATCGGACAGAGAGTCAAACCGGACTGAACCTCAGTCACCTTCTCAAGGATAAAACTGAGAAACTCGTCCCCATTGATGTCCCTGAAGCAGCGCCGCACCATGGATCGCGTAATATTTTGGTTTGGAATGGAAGGAAGAGAAAGATGAAGGAGATCATAACCGGCTATGAATGGACAAGGGACTTGGTGAAGGAGAGGATCTTGTCAGGATTATCGATAATTAAACATCCAACCACGAGTCAGAGATGGAGGTGTGATGCGTAGCCTCCGAGGGAACTATGTGTAAAGACAGACTAGATGCAAGTTCTCGCAGGTAGTTGGCTTCAAAGTTATTCATTAAACAGGTTGCAGTTTAAGTCGCCGCCAATGACAATATTCTTATAACGATGAGAGACGGCAGTAAGCTTATCTACGAAGTCGTGAAAAAGTGGCCTTTAGGTCTTCTGTAGATGGACGCAAATAGTACAGCTTTCGCCAAGAGGTAGACGAATTTCAATGATAAGGAATTCAGGGCAGTATCGTTATCGTTATCGTTACTACTGGACGCAGCAATGACTGTAGCCTTGAGTGACTTGTGTATATAGCATGCAACACCACCACCAGTGCGACTCAAGCGGTCATTCCTAATTAGGAAGTATTCATCCATGCCAACCAGGGCATCAGAGACACCCTCATGAAGCCATGTCTCGGATATGGATTTACATGGTGGGAAGCATTGTGGAACTGAAGTCTGATAAGGTCTATGTGGCCGCGCAACGAGTTAGCATTGAGTTGAGCGATGTTAAAACAGGAGGATTGAAGGCTAGAAGAGCATGGTTTAACAGAGAAAGACAAGTTCGAAGGAAGATGTAGTCAGACAAGAGAATCCAGTCAGCCTGAGAGGCGATGGGAGTGCTAGGCTTACCATCGGAATGTCAGACATAAAATGCCCGCCGCTAACCCAGACGTAACGGTACGACTTCTCACAAGCCACACGCCTGGTGAGTTTCAGCAGCTCATAGACATCTTTAGGAGCAGTTCATTGACATAAATATTGCGATCGGAGTCGGAGTCACCCACCTCCCTCAACATCAGCGCCCGTCGCACTCGCTTCGCAGAAATAACCTTGTTACGCACGGCGGAGGAGGTCAAGGTTACAATTAAAGAGCTAGTTGAATGGGCGTGCAGTGGTCGCGAGGACAACGAAGGATACGAAGGCGATGCATGGGACGCTACAGGCGGCTGGGCGACCAGCAGCCCTAACATCTAAGATGTGACAGGCAAGGTCGGAGACACCGAACGACTCAAACACATTTCGAACTAATATCAGCGGAGTTGTAGATAAAGAGTCAGGTATGCCCGAAATAATAAGCAAGTTGTCTGTTTGCGAATTAGAAGCATGACTTGATGACCTCTGATCGTGCCTCAAAACACTTACATCACGCACGAGGTCAGTGCAGCGTTGCTCGAGTGAAGCAATGCGCTGACTGTTACGTTCCACCACGCCCGCAATGTCACTCAGCCGGTCAAGTTTCTCACACGCATTTCGCTGTTAGTTATGCGTTGTTCATCAGCAAATGCAGAGAACCGCTTATTGCACTCTCTCAGTTGCTCAACCAGCTGCAGCAACAATGCGTCCGTGGTAGAATTGGTTTCTAATTTCAGCTGCGATCGCGACGGCACGAGTGACTCAGCAAGGGGACACACAAGAATCAGTTGCGCAAGCCAAGTCTGACAGTTGCGCAGTCCCCTCTGCAACTGGAGTAGAAGGCGCGTTTAATGACATTGCGAGCGCCTTGCAGCAAGTTCTGCGTACTTATTGACGGATATTTTGACAACACACCCGGGGTGAAACTCTCCGACAGTCACACACAACATCGATGCGGTAGCAGCTATGCTCTTACACCTGGCGCACGTCGGCTGCATTAGTATGTGGAGAAGTCAGAACAACTATTAAAACTATTAAAATGTCCGAATAAAGTGACTCCACAGTAACACTCACGGTACAACGTGAAGGTGGCACACTAAAAACAGTGTTCGTCGATTATTATTATAAGTTTTGTACGCACACAGTCAAAATACAGTCAACACTTCACAGTTTATAGCGAGGTTTCAAAGAAACTGAACGCCCGTTAGACGCAGGAGTCACGCGGAGTTCACGCAGCAAAGATGGGACTCGAGCCACGCGGCGAGACGAAGCACAGCAAAGAAGACGGCTGACGGACGTAGCGCGTGCGCAAAAGTGAGACAGCCAATGAAGATGATAAGACAAGGAAGATCCAGAGTCATTCAACGCATCCAATCAAGAATTGCCAATCAAAGAATGCCAGCCAAACAAAAGCCAAGTGGACACTCACCGTAGAGGGAAAGTGTCAGAAAAGTGCGCCTCTGACCATGCAACTGCAAAAAAGCGGCCCCAGGGGCAGTAACCAGCAGTAAAAGCACAAAAAATACGGAGCGAAGAACAGTACGTCCGCACGCTATACTCACCGAAGAGAAAGAGAGAGAGAGAGGGGGGGGGGAGAGAGAGAGAGAGAGAGAGAGAGAGAGAGAGAGAGAGAGAGAGAGATGCCAACGGCAATTATGTTATTATTAATACATAATTAAACGACTTCTGTGAGACTTATTGAGTTCCATTAGTACTATATTATCATATCATATGGTTACATATGATTGAAGCTATATAGTTTCAATAAAAATTGCTCGTAATTTAGATAATCTAAAATTATCTCTCGCGTATGTTAGTACGTAGAAATACATGTATATATATTCTTTTCCAGTGGAAAGACCTTTAAGCCTTAGTGATAAAATCCAAATGGTTAGATATTAGGTAGCTAAGATGCAATATTAATTATGGATAAATTTCCTGGTAGTTATAAGACGGAGCTTCAATCATCAATATAAACTCTATACAAAAACGTGCAATCAAAATTTGTAAGGAAATACAAGAAACTACGCATATATCAGACCAACATATCATTGCTAACATCAAAGAAAAAAAATCATAAATCGTGTAATCCAACTCAATTTAAGTCATATATAATATTTTTTATTGTAAAATATATATACTCTAAATAAGATGCATAATACTAAAAAATCGTGATATCCAAACAAAATTACCTTTTTAAAAAAAAAAAAAAAAAGCGCCAAGTGTGTGTGCGCCCCTAAAAACACTAGTATATTAGATAAATTGTTTTATTGTCTTATTGTTTTCCCTACAAAAATAATGATATAAAGTAAATGCGCCAACTATAAGAATATTTATACAAAATTTATTTATAATAACATTTTATTAAAATATTTAATAATAAACGGGCTTGATGATCAAATAATTGAATGATTAAAATCAACTAACGGGATTATAGTGAAGCAAAAACTTGGCGTGCTGGATCGTTAAAACGCAATAAACTAATGTTATACAATAAAAATATGGAAATTAGGTGTACAAATAAAATAATAAAAAAATGATAACCCATCAAAAATTTTACAAAAATAAAAAAATATGTCAAGTACATAAATGCATTCAAAAATGAGACAAAATCAAGACAATTAGCCAAGTATATTTGAAAAAAGACCTTGAAAAATCTTGTAAAATCTATCAAAAAAATTATTTAAAAAATGAAAATATTATCAATACCCATGTGAACACGTTTTATAGCGGCAATATAACATGGAAGTTACATGTAATGTAACATTGTTATTTTTGTGATATGTAGGTGCTATATAACATGGAAATCACCTGTTATGTAACATTGTTATACGCAAATAATATAACTTGTTATACATCGTTTTGGCGTTACAGTTATGTAACGAAAATTGTATAATCGTAACATAACACGCTCGTTGTATAATCGTATAAAATGTATAATCGTAACATAACAATCAATGTTATTATGGAACGATGCGTCATAGTTGACTCAGAAATCAGACAACACTATAACATTCTAAATAAGATTCATTTGATATTTAAAAAAATTATCATAAAGATGTTTTCAAAAATAACGATTTGTCTACAATTACTGTGCACAAAAAAATGCACAAATTCATCATGTACTGAACAAAAGCAGGATAACAAATGTACCATTCAATTTTTCTTAGAATATATGATCTATATAGTTAACCATCTAATTAATCATTTTAAACGCTTCAAAGTATTAGTTCTAAATAGATCGCAATTTCCATCAAATTATTAAAGTTATGGAAAAAGATAAATTTAACAATGAAATTAATGAGTAAATAAATTAATGCTATTTATTTTTAATGTTTTGCAAAATTTAATTGCTTTATAAAAAATAATATAATTGCGTCAGTTTATAACATAGGTATATGTAGATAATAACAAGTACTTATATCGATGAGTCAAATTGGCGTAGCAGATAGAGTACAAAGTTCATCATCCTAAGGTCCCGCGTTCAAACCTACCTACCAGCGGCAAGTAAGAATAAAATAAAAATATAATTTAAATTTAATTAATTAATAAACCTAGTGAACACAGTAATATAGTAGCAATGTAACAGTAATGTAACCGAATATAACAGGTTATATTACTCTGAAATTATACGTAACTTACATGTAAGTTACAATTTCCGACTCAGCAATATAACATGTTATATAACATGTTATCTAACCGTCACACAACAGTTACATGCGTTCCGTTTCACGTATGATACGCATATCCTGTTTCTGAAAATGATAACATAAAGAGACTACTAAAAGATAACATAATGATATGTCAGAATGTTAACAAATGCGCCGTTTTTTGAGAACAGAAAGATATTGTTGCGAACGTGAGCTTCGCGAGCGTGAGCTTTGCGCGCGTTGTGAGCGCAAGCTTAACGCTAAAATCAATATATCGATTGCTTCAGTCAGCTGAGTCTGTCGGCCCCGGCGTTGCTTAGTTATGTATAAACAAATGGTTTTGTTTAGAACTTCCTGAGACGTCAACTCGTGCGGACGTGCTCGGAGTTGTTGTAAACGTGTTCGCTGCTTATAATAAAGTTCCTTGTTCGTCAAAAGCGTGTTCTTATTCCGCCGCGTTCGCGAGCGGAAGTGAGTGTGTGTGTGGAAGTGCGAGAGTGCTTCGGGGAGCGCAAACACTTTTTGGGGGCCCCTCCGGGATCTTCCTTGACAACGGCCATGGCAACGGATGTGATTTCCGACGAGGGACGGCGCGTTCCTTCAAAGAGAAGACGCCCTGAGACTCCCGGGCCCTCTGCGGGAAGTGTCGGAGCGGTTGCGCCGGAGTTTCAAGCTCTGCTAGAGGAGCTTCGTCTTCTGCGCGTGGAGCAGGCGCGCCAACACAGGAGTTCGCTGAAACGCTTCGGCGACGGGACGAGGAGCTACAGCGCCTGCGAGAGAGCGTGCAACAGCTTCAGGGCGTGCGCGGAGAACGCGAGCAACAGGAGGGAAATGCTGCGACAGCTCCAACTTCAGCGAGGAGCTCCGCCACAGCTAGTCCTTCCAATAACTTTTCCGCGAATGAAATTTCGTCGGGCACGTTGCTTGGATATAAATTAAAGCCTGATACTTTTGATGGGACGGTTTCTCTTCAAGAATTCCTTTCCCAATTTGATTTAATAGCGCGGGCGAATTCTTGGGGGGATTCCGCGAAAACAGTGGCCCTAGCTTCGTGCTTGAGGGGAAAAGCGCGTTCCATTTTAGAAAATGTGTCGGATTTCGGAAACGTGAATTTTTCAGAGCTGGTTTCGAAATTAGAGTTGCGTTTTGGGGAAGGGCATAATTCCCAGAATTTTTATTCGCTTTTCTCGAATCGGAGACAGGGGTTTGGGGAAGATTTTGCTTCTTTCGGGGCGGAACTTGAGAGGCTCGCGCGGCAGGCGTATCCTGAGTGCCCTTTTTTGGTTCGGGACAAAATCGCTTGCGCGCAATTTGTGTCCTCTCTCGCGGACGGTTTCGTAAAAAGAACGCTTCAATTAGAAGGGATAACTTCTTTAAAAATCGCGATTGAAAGGGCTAAGGCGGTAAAAGTTATTCAGGGGGGTAATTTCTTGAACAGGGGGAATTTCTAAAAAAGGGATGCGGGGGAAAGAATGATAACGAAAAAGGAAATGGCGGGGAAAGTCAAAGACCGCGTTTAAAAATTTTATTAAAAAGGAAAATGGTCGAAATGGGGAAAAGGGGAAATTCAATTCTAAAGAATGTTGGTCTTGCGGAAAAGTAGGGCATTTTCGGTTTGAATGCCCTGAAAATGTGGGAACGCGGTTTAAAATAAAATTACTTTTGTCTGGTTGGTTCTGCTGTTTTTCTTTTTCAGAATAAAACGTTGAATTTGGTGACGCTCGGGTCGGAAGTTTACATCTGAAGCAGGAGAGAAACGAATTGAGTCTTCTGAAGAGGGGTACTCCTTCTAAGAAGACCGTCTCGCTCACGGTTTTTGGACGTGGTTTTTCCGTGAGACTTTGGGCAAATGCCGAGACGGGGACTTGGGAGTCCTTCGGGACTAAAGGGGACCACGGAGTCATACCCCCCCCCCTTGTCCGAAATACAAGTAAGAAGGGCGCAAGTCACTTGTGAAGAGTGAAGCGTCGTCGATGTGAGAAGAGGAAACGGGCGAGTTCTTCGCTTCGGAAGGTTGGGACTCCGTGCATCGCTCTGGAAGCTGGCCACTTCCAAGATGGGGATGAGCGGAAGTTTCGGCAGGTGGAGGGGAAGAAGGCGTCGCTCGGTAACCTGTGGCTGCGGCTCAGGGTAGAGCAAGAAACGTCTGAAACTAAGTCCAGGAAGTTTTCCTCGAAGAAATCCTCCTTGAATTGTCGGGACGACAATTCTGAAGAAGGGGGGTAGTGTTGCGAACGTGAGCTTCGCGAGCGTGAGCTTTGCGCGCGTTGTGAGCGCAAGCTTAACGCTAAAAATCAATATATCGATTGCTTCAGTCAGCTGAGTCTGTCGGCCCCGGCGTTGCTTAGTTATGTATAAACAAATGGTTTTGTTTAAAACTTCCTGAGACGTCAACTCGTGCGGACGTGCTCGGAGTTGTTGTAAACGTGTTCGCTGCTTATAATAAAGTTCCTTGTTCGTCAAAAGCGTGTTCTTATTCCGCCGCGTTCGCGAGCGGAAGTGAGTGTGTGTGTGGAAGTGCGAGAGTGCTTCGGGGGAGCGCAACAATATCATGAAACTGATATCTAAAAGATTTCTTAAATCGGATACCTTTGAACTGTAACTAAAAAAAAATAAAATAAAATAAAAATTTCATTTTTTTAAATTATTTTTATCAACAGCATATACTAAATTTAGGACAAATTTTTAATAACTAATTAAATTTAAATTATATTATTTTATTTTATACTTACTTGCCGCTGGTAGATTTGAACCTGGGACCTTAGGATGACAAACCTTGTACTCTACCTGCTACGCCAATTTGACTCATCGATATAGGTACTTGTTATTGTCTACATATACCTATATATAAGTTATAAACTAACGCAATTATATTATTTTTATAAAAGCAATTAAATTTTGCAAAACATTAAAAATAAATAGCATTAATTTATTTACCTCTTAATTTCATTGTTAAATTTATCTTTGTCCATAACCTTAATAATTTGATGGAAATTGCGATCTATTTAGCACTAATACTTTGAAGCGTTCAAATGATTAATTAGATAGTTAATTATATAGATCATATATTCTAAGAAAAATTTAATAGTACATTTATTGTCCTGTTTTTGTTCAGTGATGAATTTAGATTTTGTGAATTTTTTTTTTGCACAGTAATTATAGACAAACTGTTATTTTTAAAAACATTATCTTTATAATAATTTTTTTTAATATCAAATGGATCTCTCATTCAGGATGTTATAGTGTTGTCTGATTTCTGAGTCAACTACGACGCATCGTTCCCTAATAATATTGATACGATTGTTATATGTTACGATTATACAATTTTTGTTACATGACTGTAACGCTAAAACAATGTATAACAGTTTTATTACTTGCGTAAAACAAATGTTACAGAACAGGTCATTTACATGTTATATAGCATCTACTTATCACAAGAATAACAATGTTACATTACATGTAACTTCCATGTTATATTGCCGTTATAAAACGTGTTCACTTGAAAAATTTGTCTTAAATTTAGTATGTACTGTTGATACAAATAATTAAAAAAAAATGAAATTTTTATTTTATTTTATTTTTCTCTAGTTGCAGTTTAAAGATATCCGATTTAAGAAATCTTTTAAATATGATTTTATAATATCTTTCTGTTCTCAAAAAACGACGCATTGGTTAACATTCTGACATCATTATGTTATCTTTTAGAAGTCTCTTTATGTTATCATTTTCAGAAACAGGATATGCGTATCATGCGTGAAACGGAACGCATGTAACTGTAATGTGACGGTTAGATAACATGTTATATAACATGTTATATTGCTGAGTCGGAAATTGTAACTTACATGTAAGTTACAATATTATTTATTACGTATAATATCAGAGTAATGTAACCTGTTATATTCGGTTACATTGCTGTTACCTTGCTACTATATTACTGTATTCACTGGGTAATAACAGATAGTAAAGCAAAAACTGACAGATAGTAAAACAAAACCCAAGCACATTAATCGCATTCTTGTATACATTATTGATATTAATAACATAGTCTTGGAAATATAGAAAAAATGCGACCCGGGCACGCTAAGTTTTTGCTTCACTATAATCCCGTTAGTTGTTTTTAATCATTCAATTATTTGATCATCAAGCCCGTTTATTATTAAATATTTTAATAAAAAGTTATAATAAATAAAGTTTGTATAAATATTCTTATAATTGGCGCATTTACTTTATATCATTATTTTTGAAGGGAAGATAATAAGACAATAAAACAATAAGACAATAAAACAATTTACCTAATTAATATTTTTTTCTTAAGGGCACACACACATATTGACGTCTTTTTTATCTTTTTTTTTAAAAAGGTACATTTGTTCGGATAAGTATAACACCGCCAAAAATCGCATTTTCATTTTTCAAAAAGAATTTTAAAGCTTGAACTCTCTACTTTCAGATGAATTTTGGTAATTTTAATTATCTTTTTTTTTACAAAACGCAATGATAAAATTTGACCCGTCAAAATAAAAATTTGTATGCAACTTTGCTGCATTACACCTGTGAAAAAAATCGCGAAAACTTTCTATTACTTGCATCTTACAGCGGGATCTTTTCCCTTTTTTTGAGTGGTTGTTCATCGCTGTGCGATTTTTTTGGACGGAGTTAATCGCTCATTGCTCGTGAATAAATCAATGTACAGCGCTCCACAAAAACAGTGGAAAACTGAAAATGCGCACTTTCAAATGTTAATTGATAAATTGGGAAAAGCGCTTAGGCAAATTTGGCACGAAATTCCACAGAACATTATTGAGAGGTGCATAAACATATAAGAACGTTTACAAGCACTAATTAATCAAAGAACGTTAGTGTTTATTACTGGGAAGTAATCATACTATAAAACTTTGCTTTAGCGATGTGATTGAATCTTTCTTCACTACATTGAACTAAATAAAAACTGTAAAATATGCAATATTTTAAGTAATTTTCGGACGCCATTTGTTGTTAAAAAAAAAATAAATCTATAAAAAAAATTTATAATAGCGTTCAAAAGTGCAAACTTTCAGCTTTCCTTTTTCTTGCAGGACGCTGTACGTTGATCTATTAACGAGTAATAAGCGATAAAAGTAAAAAAATCATTTTTTCTTAAAATCTCAATAACTCGATAAAAAAATCGCATAGCGATAAGCAATCACTCAAAATAAGGGAAAAAGATCCCACAGTAAGATACAAGTAGCAGAAAGTCTTTGTGATTTTTTCCACAGCAGGTGCAATGCAGCAAAATTACATAAAAATTTTTATTTTGTCGGATCAAGTTTTATCATTGTGCCGTTTCGTAAAAAAAAGATAATTGAAATCACCAAAATTCATCTGAAAGTAGAGAGTTTTAAAATGCTTTTTAGAAAATGAAAATGCGATGATTTTTCGCGAAGTTATACTTATTTAAAATTAGGCAAAATTTCGACATAAATTTTTGTATGCGCTTTTGTTGACCAGTATATATTTTAATAATAGAATACTAGAATTTTTTTGGAATATTTAAACATAAAAGATTTTAACAATAATTAATTTCCATTTAGATTGTATTGGAGATAGTTAATAAATGTTCAAAATATATAACTGAAAATCAAAATATTTGGTAATACTGAAGCAGACGGGCTACCTTAAATTCTCTATAATAAGAGTCTGGACAACGTTGTCAGTAATCCTATTGGTGCCGACAAAGCGTGGCGGAACCAATAAGGTGTCTTAAATTAATACTTTGCTCGCGGTATTATTCAACTAGTAGGTATCGAACAATGGGAAATAAATTTGTTTTTAAAAGTTTTATTTGTATAAAAATAAAACAACATAATTTTAAATAAAAGATAACATTATTCAATAACAGCATGCCTAGCCATAGTTTTACTGCTATAAATTTTATTTTTTAATCGCCCTTTTTTGCAATCAATTTTTATGCAAAATAATAAAATAAAACGTTTCATTATTTTATTGAATAAATTGCAACAAGTTTCCAGCGTGTCACAGCAAATATTAACCATTTTGGAAATAAAGAATTTATTAAATTACAATTTTTGTTTCTAATATAAGGTAAATACCTCCTTATAATAATTTCCATTTCATAAAAATAATTGTAGATTGCTTCGTTAACAAAAAATTAGGCACGCAGCAGGCATTTTCTACAAAATTTTTGTAATTTATAATAAACATTAAATATAATATTAAAGGTTAGAAATTGTAATTTTTATGATTATGCATTATATCATGCATTACAATATTTCTTTTTTTTTTATATACTTTACTTTATTTTTTATAATATTGTTTTAGTTGTTTATGCCTTTATAAATCACAATATCTTACACAGTAATATACCACTATCAGTCTTTATTAATCTGTGCCACTATTTATATTTATGACGCCATGTTTTGTCGAACTAAAAATGTTGTCTGGACTCTTATTATAGGGACTCTAAGCTACCTCATCGATTTGCTTGAAACTTTACAATATCGTATATTTTTGTGCGTAGAACAAGAATCAGTAAGTTAAAAGTATCGCTGTCAAATAATATAAAAGTTATTAAGTACTAAAGTTGACAATTGTAAAGTTAGGATTTCTGTCATATCGACACAATGTAGACGCATTGACCAGGTGCATTGACGTAAAAATGCGCGAAAATATTTTCTGCTTTAATCAAATATAAATAAGAAGTACAGTGTACTTTTGGTTAAAGCAGGAAATACTTTGCTTTGAACTACTTGTGCTTTTGATTGAAAGAGAATATATTCTCAAAAAACGCGTAGGCGGGGGAGAGACTTCGCCCCTCCCCCTGCATTCTCTCCCAATATTTTTTCCTAACTCTAACCCAAGCAATTTTAAGTCGCTATTTGGCCATGGATATTCAATTAACCACGTTGCGATGTCAGATTTGAAATTGTTATATATCCTATACAGAGCTTCTTTCCTCCCCCGCCCATACGTTCTCTGCACAACCCTTCGCAAATTTCTACGCAAAATGAGATTAAATACGTACATACACATTAGAATTTCGCGCACTTTTTGCATGCGCCTATTATGCGCCTATTATTAATAAGCATAGAGCTTGTATTAATGGAGGGGCCATTGTTATATGCCGGAGTCCGCGCGGGGAGAATCGACAGAGACATGAATATGTTCTCATATATTCTGTCTCTTTTCGTGTTGGACATCCCCACCACTCCGTTTTCTAGAAGGAAAGAAGCGCACATACGACAGGTACGAGCCTACCTACTTGGTGCCTACTCGGGTCTCGGGCTGTTACAATTAGTACAAAAAATTTTTATATACGAAAGTAATACTATGTATTCATTGATTGGCATGCATCTTTTAGATTCTAAATTATGTACCCGCTTAATGAATACACAGTGTTATCTTTGTAAGCAATTTTTTTTCTTACGAGTTCGAGAATCGGGCCTCAGATTGTATAGTTACGAACCTGTTCCCACACGAAAAAAGACAGAATACATCCACCTCTCTGTCGATTCTCCCCGCGCGCGTCGCGATGCACCAAGGCCCCTCCATTAATACAAGCTCTATGTTAATAAGAAACATGCAGACGTAACCGCATGCTTATGTGCTGATGTGCTGCGCTGGTATTTGTCGATATGATTTTTTCTTAATCTTGAAGTGATTAACTTTAACAATTAATATTTCGCTTTACTCGAAGCAAAGCAACGATTTTTACTTACAGATTCATATTCTATGCACAAAAATACACGATATTGTAAAGTTTTAAGTAATTCAGTGAGGCCCATTTCCTTCCCCGATAACCATTTCTGCTGTGACAAAAACAGATTCTGTTGCCAAAAAGGCAGCAAATGAAAAACATATCTTGTCATTGCAAACACTGTTAGCATATATTTAGCAACATTTGTCATCAGAATACATGACAAAATAATAGTAAACTGCAAGCAGAATTATTGGAAGTATTGATGACAGATTGACGACAAACATCAAAGTGCAAACAATGTCAGCAAATTGCCTGTAGAAATGCAACAACATTTGTGCGTCAAAGTACGCGACAGATTGATACCAGAAACGCAGCAGATCTGTCGAAATGTCAAATTGGCGTGGCACCGTCGATAGGCGACCTACTGTCTCGGGAGTAAAATGCAACTCGCTACATAAAGACCACTCGCAATGCGACTAAGATAAGCAAGAATTACCTTCCTTTGCTGTGCCTGTGGACTGGTAGTATTTTCATTTTTTTGGAGTGACATTTAACTCCAAGAAATTTTGTAAATTTAATTACACCTAAAATAGATGATATACATGCGATATGAAGGAAGAAAATAGATCAATTGAGCCCCCCCCCCCTTCATAGGAAATATTAAATGCTAAAAAGGGGTGGGGTAAATTATTCGATCTGTTTCTACTCCTGAATTAATAAATCTTTCCAGGAGATGGAATCATTGCTTAAATCGATTCTCAAATAAAATCATAACTGTGAAAAAAAAAATTTTAACAAATCTGTCGCTAATCTGTCATTATTTGTAAATACAGATCTACTGCATATTTAGCATTATTCTGCTGTGAGTTTAAGTTGCAACATCTTTTCAATTTGCTGCATGAATTTATCATCGTACTGCTAGTGACAAATCTGCTTTGGTATTGCACCCAATTTGATATCAGGATTTGATGACAATTTTTCCTTACAATTAGGGCACACTCAAGGACACAGTAGGCCATGATTTTGGCAGCCTAATTCAGCAAGAAATTTTTAACAGTCTGCTAACAATTTGGTAGCAAATGGTTAGCTGGGTTCAGTATTACCAAATATTTAAATAAAATTTAGTATAATATATTTATTTCTATAAAATAATCTATTGTTATAGAACATTGTTGCAATGCAAATGCAATTTTTCAATGCTGTACAGTATACATAATTTTAATATTTTTAAAATTTATTACTTTATAATTTTTAAACAAAACTTATAATAATTAACCCTGAATAAGTTTAAGGATTTTTTCAGAAATCTTCAAATTTAAAATATAAAAAATATTAAGTTATAAGAAATATTTTCGCCAGGATTACATCAAAGCAACATACAGAAATACATTCAGAATAATCGAACAAGCTTAGAGATACGATTTTCTTAAGATACGTCTAAAAGAAAAATTCAGGCGGCAAAAATTGTTTCGTCGTACCTATTCATTTCATCTTCCATTTGGCGAAGTTTGTCATCCATATCTGTAAGTGGTTGTTGAGGCGACAAGAATTTGTTTTTATACACGCAGATACACCTACTTGGAGTCAATAAATAAAATTAATTAATTTTCTCTCAAACATAAAAAGATTTAGTTGATACTTATTATTTCAACTTATAATTATTATTATTATTACTCCAAGTCACTTAACCTTCTTTGTCTCTGCCCTTTGGATTACCGTCCCTCCAGGGATAAAGTACCACGCTTTAAGTCACTTAACCTCCTTACGCGAATCACCATTTATGGTATATCCACACAACTTGCATAAGCACATATAGGTTGGGTTCGGAGAGCACGCTTTTTGGTGCTGTGAGCGTGCTCTATCTTTCTTCGACATCATATGGCTAGTTTACACCGAGCACTTGGTACGTTGGTACGCGTATCAAGTAGCCCTAGCTCTAGTTTACATCGAGCACTTGGTACGCGTATCAAATAGTGAATTTAAGCTGATCAGCCAATGATTAAACACATTCACTAGTTATTTACTATTTGATACGCGTACAAAGTGCTCGGTGTAAACAGAGAGAAGCCTAAGAGCGGCCACCGCCTTTGAGTATATATACATGGAGGAGGAATGCCAGCACTGAAAGTGTGTCCAAGATCTGTGCGAGACACTGATCTCATTAAAGTGGATATGGCATACCCTAATAATCTAAGGTAAAAAAGTGTGACCAATAGAATACCGGAAGCCATTAAAGTTGTAGTCAGCGTACACGCTTTTGGCGGAAAATTTGAATGACTAACACAAAATATATGTGTTAAATAAGATATATTGTAAAAATATAAAATATGATTATAATGTAACCAGTAAAATGAATTAAAAAATTAATTAATTTACAAAATATATTAAAATGTATATGTTTAGTAATTTGAAATGTTCTAAAATATTAATCTGGAATGTGTTTATTTGAATTTTTATAATATTGTTTTATATCATACATATAACATTTAATATTATGTATTTTTTTATAATTGTAAGTGACATTTGTAAGTGACTTTATAACAAATATTTTGTAATATTTAAAAAAATATTTGGTAATATATAACATTTTTATGTATAAATTGAGTCAAAATATATAAATATTTTATTAAATAAGAAGATAAATAAAAGATTAAAAAATAAAATTTTGCAAGTGTCTAAAAATCGTAAATTTTTATTTATGACCATCTTGTTAAATAATTTTACTAATAAATAATACTACTACTACTAAACTTATAAATAAGTTTAAAGGGTATTGTTATAGCTTATTTTGTCCTCGTGTCCTTAATTGTGTTGTAGTAATCCATACTTGCAGCTTGTAAAAAAAGTAACTATTAGACATAGATTAGCATAGATTTATTTAATATTTAAGTATAAATATTATAATGTACATAATAAAATGTATATACATGCACTATATACATGCACAGCATAGAAGAAAATAAGATAATTTTTTTATCGCGTTTTTTAGAAAATAGTAATAGAAAAGTAGTAATAGAAAAATGTTATTTTGCGTGCTTTATTAAACTTTGCAAGTCACATGCTGTGCTATTTAAATATAATGACAATAATGTTACATTATAAATATATTTTATAACTTAAAATATATGAATTCAAAACAAATGTATCACTTAAAACTTAAATTTGTAATTTAAAGCAACATAATAAAAATGTGTATTCAACAAATACTTATGTACTTATGAGGTACATATTTGAATCCAGATACATTATATATTAAACATATTATTATTAAACTTTTCAGACTTAACCTTACTCACCTATGAAACGTTTGTTGTTTATTTTCACTTCCTTTTCCACAATAAACACATTTTTTAATTTTGGAATCTCACTATTTTACTATTTTACTATTTTTATTATAAAAAAAGTAATATTTTGGATAAAACTGATACACATCTACGTCTATAGATAATTAATTACACGTGGAATTTCGTATCATTGTCACAGTAAACTGTGTTCGTATTCGTATACACCGCCATATTGTGTACAGAGACTACAACCTTCAATTGGTCACACTTATTTCGTCCTATGCCATATCCACTTTAATGAGATCAGTGGTGCGAGAGAGAAAGGTATATCATGATACCTGCTCTCTCTGCGCATGCGTCAAACGCTATATGTACAATGGCTGGCATTGTATGTTTTACACACGCATACAATCCGTAAATAAGTACAAAAGTGCACAAGAAGTGCACAAGAAGTGTTGAAACTGCGGTGCAGATAATGATATTAACGCATGCGCAGAGAAAGCGAGTATCATGATATACCTTTCTCTCTTGCACAGATCTTGGACACACTGGGTGTTTACGATAATGGCTATCTGAGTAATTTTCTCTAGGACCGAAATATATGATAAGCACAACCATCTACTATCATCATGATTCGTGACAACTCAATGCTGTCCGGTATAGCCAAATCATCACGAGCAAGTTGCGAGTTGCGAGTCACAGATTATAAAGTAAATAGATAATCAACTCCCATAGTTTGATCTGGAACAGTGTTTCGAACGCCACCTGGGCGAATATACATAGACGAACTAATATTCAATATGGCCGACCTCTAATATAGTATATATATATATTTATTAATATTTCTTAGATAAATTTAATACCGTAGTATTTATTTAGTTAGTAATATTTATTTGGAATATTTTAATTTTGGTGTATTAAAACATTACAAATAAATAATTAATTACTAACAAAATAAATACTTCGAGTATTAAATTTATACTTATATTAAATACTAAGGAATAATACAAATAAAAAGACAAAACTATTCTATATAATATTTTTATTTTTAAAAACATGCTTAGAAACATGTATTGACAGAACTTAAGAACAAATAACGTGCTATTAAAGCTATAAAATATAATATTTATATTTTTAATATTTTTTTATATCGACTTTGCTTCTTTTTATAAAGTTCAATTGCTTGTGTCAATATCATATTTGTTACATACCGCATGTTGGATAATAATTTAATAGCATATGGCCAAAAATCATGATGTTTGCTATTTTCAGTTACTGCAACACGTAAAGGAGTTTCTGGACGCAAAGTGTGTGCGTTAATGGAATCAAAAACTTCGTTAAAAAAATCTAAAACTATTGCTGTATCATATCCTGCTTTGTTTGGTATTTGTAGCGGACCAATTTGTGAGTCGATAAATCCTCCTGCAAAGATAAATAAAGTACATATTAATATATTATGCAATTCAATAATAAATTAACAAAAGTAATAATTATCACTTATTCAATTACCTTTAATTTTGCTGTTGTATTTTGCTGTTGTACAATACAAATCCATTCAACTATGATTAAAATTGAAAACTGCAAACTAAAAATAAAAGAATCTTAAAAATTATGTCTTTATTATCTTTAGGCACACGTGCACAAATAATTATTGTGTTTTTATAATCTGACAGACATTGCAAAAAATTGTACTTATAAAATTAGCACAAATTCTGTTTACAAAAATATATGCAAAACATTTTATTATAATATAAAATTGATATGTAAAATATAAAACTATACTACTAAAACTAACATAACCTCTATTATCGATTACCTCTATTATCTGTGATATTTTTATTTTTATATTTTATATGCAACTTACCTTATCAGACAATATTGTTGATATTCTTTATACACGTTCCACACGCACTTTATACCAATTTCTTTTTTTCTATTGTAAATTAAAAATCTTCACAAGAGATATCCGTAATATATATCACGTTCTGATCACAAATCTAAGTTCTGACCGTTAAAGTGATATAAGCGCCACCTGGCCGAATATACCAGAATGAACTAACGCGGCCTGAAATTTCATATAGGAGTTGACCGTGCATGTTGCGAGTTCCGTGAGTTTGTAGCAGGTAACCTAAAAAGTACGACATAAATAATTTGATTATTACAATTAAAAATAATCTGTTTTTAATGTATGGTAAGATTATTAACTTCATTAAAATAGTAATTATATAACACAATCATGTATTTTTAAAGTATTGTCTAAAGTAATATTAAAGAGATTATTTTATTTACAAATATTTTATTTATTAATTTGTCTATCAAGTTTCTATTATAACGTATATCTAACGTATATCTGTTTACAGTATATCTTAATTTACTATGCACTTGTATTACAAATTTAAAAAATTTATTGTAAACATTATTATTAGTTTCACATTAGTGAAATATTCATGCATAATATTTATACATAAAGATATATGATTTTTAAAATAATGATAACACCATGCAACTTATCATTAACAGTTGTTACAAGAAAGAAAAATATTTATACTTAAATTTTTATTTTACTTGTAATCTAAAAAATATTATTAATAATTATTTATTTAGTAATTTTACATAATTTATCTCATTTGTTTCAAAGTGTTAACACCATCCGTTTAATAAAAGATGACTTTTCTAATATATATGTTAGTTAATAATAAATAATAACATTTATTGAGAATCAATGTTTAATTAAAATATTATATTAGGTTTTGAAATAATACCGTTATGATAGAAACTTGATAGACAAAATAAATATTTGTAAATAAAATAATCTCTGATATTACTTTAAACAATACTTTAAAAATACATGATTGTGTTACATATAATTACTATTTTAAAGTTAATAATCTTATCATACATTAAAAACAGATTATTTTTAATTGTAATAATCAAATTATTTATGTCGTACTTTTTAGGTTACCTGCTACAAACTCACGGAACTCGCAACTTGCTCGTGATGATTTGGCTATACCGGACAGCATTGAGTTGTCACGAATCATGATGATAGTAGATGGTTGTGCTTATCATATATTTCGGTCCTAGAGAAAATTACTCGGATACCCATTATCGTAAACACCCACTGTCTACATGAAACCATAGCAATTCCTCCTCCATGTATATATACTCAAAGGCCACCGCGGCCTTTTTCGTGCGACCGAAATGTGGATGTAGCATCAGCGCCAAACGTGGATGTAGAACTACGTACCACATCCACTTTTCGATCCTGTCAATAAAATCGTTCGTTTGGTGTGCGTTCGTGTTACCTAGTTGTGTTCCGTGCTATGTGGACGAAATGACGGTAACAGAGTTATTGATTTTTCGTATGTGTGCGAGCGAGAAAATACAAGAGCGAACGAGACATTCAATAAGAACGAGCGAAACAGTAAAAGGAGCGAGCGAGAGATTATTAAGAACGAATGAGATAGTAATAGAAGTGAGCGAGATGAGAATAATGAGAGCATGCTGAAGCCCAAGAATCGGATCGAGCTTCCTTGCACGTTGTTATTCTCATCTCGCTCGCCTCCCTTACTGGCTTAGTTTACATCGGCCTAGTTTACATCGTGCATTTGATACGCGTATCAAATAGTAAATAACTAGTGAATGTGTTTAATCATTGGCTGATCAGCTTAAATTCACTACTTGATACGCGTATCAAATGCACGATGTAAACTAGGCCATCGTCAAAACCTTAGTACGCGTATTAAGTTTGGTGCGCACCAAAGCCTTAGTACGGGCGCGTTTACATCGAATGTACTAAGCATGTACTGTGAAAAATATAATACAAATTTAATTCATGTTGATATCTCCTACTAAGACATTTTCACACCGGTTTTTAGATTTTAGCACTGAGGTTATGCTCAATTGCTAAATTCTCTCTAAAATGCGTTTTATGCGTTTACATCGACATTTGTATCACTTAATACGCGTATCAGTTTAGTACGATACTCCTACTTGATACGCTCGTACCAAATTGATCCGGCAGCGTTTACATCGTGCGTACTAAATATTTAGTACGAATTTGATACGAATATGGTACCTGATACGCGTATCAAATGCACGATGTAAACTAAGCCACTGTATTGCTCGCTCGCGTAATGCAAATATATATATTATGTTTTTGAGACAGAAACCTTTTTTACTTAGAAAATTTAGAATATTAACAAATTATTATATTTAATATTTTTTATATACATCATTAATATGTCAGATAACATTTGTATAAAATGTAAATTATACACACATAATTAATATTCATATTAAATTGACTTAAAAAAAACTGCGCCGCTTCTATGGAAAAAATTTTGAAGAAAATTAATGTCATTTTTAAAAATTAATTAAAATAAATTAAATAATTTGGTAATAATTTTGTTATTGTGTGGATTTTTTAAGCTTTAAAAATTTTGTAACAAATTGTTATAAACATATTTATTTTTAGCATAATCATCAAAGAGAGAGAACGACACAAAAAATGTTATACACATATTATAATATTTTTTTCGTTATTTTTTCCGATTAGCATAATTAGTTTGTACAGTCAATTTACAATAATTTGTTTATAAAAATTTGTTGCAAAATTGATTTTTTTAAGGTACTTTTTATATCAATTATAGTTTTTTACACTCTAGTCTTATTTTTAATAGTTATTTTTTGTTAACTTTATTAGTTTAGCTACCAGGCTAGAACAATAAGTTACAATGAATCCTTTTATTTATTTTTCGCACAAAGCCACAACGAAAATGTTATTTACGTTTTCTTCAAAATTTTTTCCATAGAAGCGGCGCAGTTTTTTTAAGTCAATTTAATATGAATATTAATTATGTGTGTATAATTTACATTTTATACAAATTTTATCTGTTGAACAATCCCAAGCAACACATATTAGTCAAGATGACATCAAACTGACATCAACTTGAGGTCAAATAAAACAAAGTCATTTTGACGTCAATCAGTCCCTCAATATTGACCAATTTTTGATGTCATTTGGACGTCAAAATAACATCACATTGACTATTTTATATGAATTTATACATACGCTGGCGAAAATGTAAAATTGGAGCGTAAGTCGAATGTAAAGAGAGAGTAATAGAAGCGTTAACTAATTACCCTTCTACGAAGTGTAAATTGAAACATTAAAATGTAAAAAAAGCGTTAACATTTCATTGTTTCAATTTACGTTTTATAGAAAGTTTGTTAACGCTTCTATTACTCTCTCTTTACATTCGACTTAAGCTCCGATTTTACATTTTCACCAGGGTAAACTTGTATAGCTACATAATTGTAGTCATAAAGAAAATTTCAATCACAATTTATAATAGAAATGCAATTGAATTATTTTCTTTACTTATATGGTTATGTAATTATGCAGGTTTGCCTAAATAGATAGAAACTATTGCACAAACATAATATGTGTGTCGCGGTCACGATAAAGAATACAATAAGTAATAAGTCTCAAGTGTAATCGCTTTATTTTTAATAAACCATCTGCGTGTTATATATATATCTCATACAGTACAATATCTTTTAAATCTGTAGAAAAGTTACAGGGGCCCGATTCTTGAAGTCATTTGCAAAAGAAACGTATACGCAAATACTCGCTCTAACAGAAAGTTGTAAGTTTATTGGTTAATAGCCATACGATAGCCAATAAATTTCTAACTTTTCTGTAAGAACAGAATTTGCAAATACGTTTCTCTTGCGAATAAATTCAAGAATCGAGCCCCAGAATCTCTCAAACTTATTGTAATCTCTTAAACTTATTTAATAAAATGCAATGAATACAAACAAAACAATTTTTCAAAATAATTTCATCAATAAAATATATAAACAAAAAGAAACATATACATGAATTTTAACGACTGTTTCAATTTTTTACTATAGAATAAATTACCGACTGTAACATCTTTATACACACATGTACGGCATATGCACATACATATGTCGTACATGTGTTGTGAATTAAGTTTACAATTGGTAATCAGATAACACAGAGAGTTCAAAAAAAATTCAATTGTATGTCATCAATTATGAATTTTTTTTGAGATGCAAGAGTTCTTTTTGTAAAAAGAACTTTTTTTGCATCTCAAAAAGAATTTATAATTAGTGACATATAATTGAGTTCTTTTTTAACTCTGTGCTATCTGGGAATCTATTTCCCGAAAAAAAAAAAATTTAGAACAGCCCTTAAGATTCATTCCGTATATAAAAAAAATAGAAATTGTATAAATAAAATCTTAAATTTACAAATATCACAAAATTATTGATTAAAAATAAAGCTGTAAGCATAATCGCAAATATTTTAAAAAAACACGAAGAATTAATCGATGACCAAGCGCTGTGCATTCGTGTTTAACCATCTTTTCATAGTAGCCTCGGCTTCTAAGAGTTTACTACCAGGATACAACTTGAGAAGTGAACCTGAAAAATATGGATTGTATGAATATTGAGCTTGAGGGAAAAAAAAGAAAAAAGAAAGGAGAACCATAGAGAAAAGAGAATGTTAAATATTGCTCAATTTTTTTTCAAACTCACAATGCAGGAAATTTAGAACGATACAAAAGTTCAGAATTAATCACTTTTGGGCTAAAAACCATTGGACTGCGCGGAAAAAGAGACCGCGCATTTTGAACTTTTATGTCGTTTTACATTTCCTATGCACTAAAAAAGATCTAGATTTAAAAACGTTAAAAATTTTATGTTCATTATTTATTAAAAAATTTAAAACTAAATTATTTCTCAATTTCACGCTATAACGCAACGGCATAAAGTATTTAAGAATTAAATTAAAACTGTATTAACTTTTATTGGATTTATATACAGAAATGTAATTTTTTTACTAAAATTCTCTTCGAATATAAACAGTTAATTATACAAATATAATTAATTTTAATTATAATCATATTTTTATTTCAAGGCTAGAAATTTTAGACAAAACTTTAGAAGAACTTGAGACAAAAAAACATTTACAAGCATTAATTAAAATAATACTCACAAAATATTACTTCTTTTAATTTTGATTTCTGGAAGTTAAGTTTTGTTTTGTTGGTCCCACTCCAACTCATCATTTTGGAGAGACGGTTCGATATACATCGTCTCATTAATTTTCCTGTTGCCTTTCCCTCCATCACACAATCAAGAACAAGCGAATGGAAAAAATCCACCTAAGAAGAAAAGTTAAAATAAGTTATAACGTTCTTGAACAATTTCTTATAAGTAGACAAATTTAAAAAATTATTAACTGTGCTGATGAAATTAATTTCACTTTGCAAGAATTTTTCGAAATTTTCGAAATCATCCTCAGATTGAAGTGGGAGAGATGGAAAATTATTAGGTCTCTTGAGCGCAATTTCTTCCGGATATAGCTTCTTCATGAGTCGCTGATTTTGAATCATGATAAAATCCAACTTACTGTTCAATTCATGGAGTAATTCCATTTTCACCATTTCGACACTGGATCCCGAATATACTGATTCGGATGAATTGGCTAAAACAATTTATTCCTTGTATTAGAAACAAACAAATCTTGTATTAAGAAAAATAGGCTGTTAATAGAATTCTTTTTCTAAGATGCATTTAAGAAATCGGTATAAATCTGTATAAACTCACTGTTCTGTAACGACATGAAATTTCTTGAAATTTTCTCCTTTGATGTATCCAAAAATGTATTTTGTTGGGTATAAAACGGAGTATTCTGTTGATGCGACTGAATCTGATGAATACTTATCATCATCTACGACAGTTTTATATAAAGAAGATGCTTCACCAAGGTTTTTCGTTGGACTGAATTTATTATCACTTATCAATTTGGTACAAGTTGCTTTAATTTGCTTCTTTTGTGATTCATTGAATACCGTTGCAGGAATATTTTCCTTCGCCAACGTATCATATCCAGAGCTACTCTTCTTTCGTGTAGATAATGCAACAGACATCTTTTGAGGTTGATGCATTTCTCTGTTGAAGCGCTTTTAATTTTTCTCTAATCCCACTTACTTCTGCAGCAGGCAGTGATCTTCTGTCATCATCAGACTCACTAGACACAATGGCTTTCTTTTTCTTTTTTCTATAATTTAGAACAGCGTTTACATTATCCATATCTTCATCAGTATCATCAAAATGTTTTGCTTTTGTAATACGTCGTTTGCCTCTTCCCTTTTCTTTATCCGTTACTTCCGAATCTAAAACTTCGCCTGTATCAGCCTTCTTCATGGCTGCTGTCCGAGCTACATTATAAGTTTCTACAAAAAGGTAGACAAAGCTTAAATTTATTATAATTATAAAATTTGTATAATATAGAGTATTATTTAAGTAATTAATCTAGATAACTTTTTCTATTATCTTTCTTATTTTTTTATTCTTTTTAAATTTATAGACTTTATTGTTATTAAAAATAAATACCTAGGCAAAGTAAATACCAAGACAGGAATTTTCGCAATAATTGTTACATATATAACAGCGTAAATAATATTTTCTGCTCTAAAGCAGTTTGTAATTATAATTTCTAAATCTTTCATAAATAATTTATTGAACTTTTTATTAAATATTTAGAAGTAATGTTAAAATAATATTATGTTTTATGCATATTATTTCAAATTTTTGTGTAAAATTTTCATTTAAAAACATTTAAATAATAATTGCACAATTTATGATGTAATGATTTCCTTTTGTTTTCCAACAATTTGTACATTATAAAATTTTCTGAAATATACTCAGTTTTAATTGTGCTAAGATAATTCTACATTATATTATACCCAGATAGCCAAGCGAGATTAAGCATATCGGGTAAATTAATGCACTGCATGCATGTTGTGAACTTGCCCACAATTTGCTGTCATTGTAATTTAACGTGGAACGAAGTTAACATCAGGAGAGCAAATAACCTTCATGAGTTTATAAAATTATAAGTGCATGCATTGAAGAATAATAAACTTGTCACATTGACAGCAATTGTGCATGCATGTTGACAACTTGCCGTCAGTTTGTTGAATTCTAATGTAGAATTTTACATGATGTCAGAACAACAGACAGTTTGAGGAAACACCTTGGCTTTAGTTTGATAAAATTAATAGGGAATAAGTGACAGCAAAATAACAACACGTTGCCTTTATTTGGCTATCTGGGTAGTTATATAAGTATTTATTTTCAACATCCAATTAAAAAAATTGCTGTACATAAGACAAAATTAAATCTAGAATTAATGATTTTTAAATTAGATTTACAATTATGACGTAATATATTAAAAATTACATTAAAAAAGTTTAATGCTACTAAAATTTTTTTGCATATTTTCCTATCTGGATAACAGTAATATATTTTCACATTTTTGGCACTTAAAAGAAGTAGCAACTACATTTTACTATACCCTGATAAAAATATAAAATCAAAGCGTAAATGGAATGTAAAGAAAGTAATAGAAGTTTTTTTAACGCTTCTATTACTCTCTCTTTACATTTTACTTACATTTTGATTTTATATTTTTACCAGGGTAAATTTAAATGTAATTATGATTAACTGTTTATTCGAAACAAAAACAAGAGAGAAAAAACAAGAATTAATATTTTCAGCTAAAATTTAATGTAAACAAAAAAATAAAATAAACAAGTAAATAAGTAAATAGAATAAATTAATTAAATTTTTTAAATTGTAATTTAATCGTTTATATAAATAATCAAAATTTCTGCTGTTATCTTAATCTAATGTTTTACAATAATTATCTCATATCATTACTTCAGATAACAGTTATGTGGAATAACTTGTGTGTGTGTGTGTGTGTGTGTGTGTGTGTGTGATTCGAACTAGAAATTAAAAATTAAATTAAGTCATACATACTGTAACTATGTTCTACTATCACTGGGCATTTCTTCCAGTCATTATTAGGAACAACAAGCCCCATCACAAGCCTTGATATTGACTGTCCTTTATTAGTTGGTGGCCAGTACACTGCCGTGCCATTATCTGTTATCCATTTGGTGGCTACTACGTCGACTGTATCTTCCTCAGTAAATACAACAACGGAATACTGCAAGAAATAAAAGTAAATTTTTCATTAACTTATATAAGAGCAATAATTATTCCTATAAAATGAATGAGTTGATTAAATCACGTTACATACCAGAACATTACGAGGAGTGGGTAAGTGGTATACACAAATATATATTTCCATCTGGAATAAGATAACATTTACGAACAACGTCTGAGAGACGAAAAAGCTGTTCTCGGTCACTCAATTTAGAAACACTATAAATACCTATGTCGGCAGAGTCTATGGGAAACTCATAATAACTTGTCATACGTGTGAACCGATGACCGGCCAATCTAATATATCCCTGAGGAGTGTGGATAATATTTGTCAGGATTATGATATCATTATGATTAGTCACAAAGCAGCAGTCAGCTTCGTTTACAGCAAGAGTCATGTCACAAATCCTTATCATGCTGTAATGATTTTCTAAAATCCCAGCTGGAGTTTCTTGTTTTTTACTCAAGCAGATTTCTTGAGGACCTAGTGTTTTGTTGACAGTTCTTCTGAGCTCCCCATTAGCCTCTGAATCTCGATTAGCAACCTGTTGCAAAGGTTGATAAGGACACCGGAGACTGCGCTTAATTATACCCAGATGATTCTCAAATTTGTATGCACTGAAATGGTCAAGTACACCATGTTGTCGGCACTCTTCAGCCAAATGAATTAGACTATGTACCCAGACAACACGCATGTCTAAAAGACATCTTTAAGACGTCTTAAAAGAGACGTCTTTGAGACTTTATTAAAAGACGTCTTTATGACGTCTTAAAATCGTCTTATTTTAGACGTCTCTCTTAAGACGTCTAAAATACGTCTTTTTAAGACATATTCTTTGAGACGCCATTTAGACGTCTTTACGACGTCTGAGAAAGACGTTTTTAAGACGTCGAATGACGCACATAACCAAATCTGCCGTGTGATGCGATCAAGTCGATCGACGTGCTTATCCCGTATCAATTTTTGAACTCTTGCACGTATCGCGTGTGTGTTGGGACGTTTTGTCCCGGTTTGCTGTGTAACGCAGCCGAGTGTGGATACGTTAATACAACACAACTTTTTAACTCTCGTACGTATCGCGTGTGTAGGCTGTTATTGGAAATAATTAACCTTTCTGACAACATTTCTGACAACAGTTTTTGACAATTAATAAACCGGACGATAATAGTGTTGCGCTTAAGTTGCTGTAAAATATGTGACTGAATCCAGTATCTTTGTAAAATTCTGTAATTTCCAATCACGAAAACATGAAATAAAATTGAAATATATAATATAAAATTTTTTATTTATAAAAAAACTTATCTTAATAATAAAATAAAAATAATGAAATATAAATATAAAGTATTTTGTTTAAAATAATAAAAAATAAAAAATAATAAACCTAGCTTTTGGAATCCTTGGTGGAAAAATTTTCTACGAAATTCTAAAAAACTACAAAAATTTACAAAAGTGTGTTTCAAATTTAGCATTTTTCTGTAAAAACTACAAAAAAATGCCAGAATTGGAACATTTTTGTAAATTTTTGTAGTTTTTTAGAATTTTGTAGAAATTTTTTCGCCAGGGATGTCTAAAATAATTTTTATATAAGACGTCTCAAAAACGTCATAAATAAAAAAAATTAGACGTCTTTTAGACGTCTTAAAAACGTCTTAAATCGGGTCATAAGACGTCTTAAAGACGTCTAAAAGACGTCTTTCTGATAGTTTTATAAGACGTCTTATAGAAATATAAGACGTCTTTTAGACGTCTTTAAGACGTCATAATGTTCTCTGGGTATGTTGTAAACTACAAATTCTCGTCCAAATATTTGAATGGAATGAGTAACAAATTCTCTCAGTATCTCTTCCGCAATATCAACATATCGGTTAAGCAAATGAGGACTAGATAGAATGTATGTTGCGGTATAAAATAATAAAAAATTCTGATACAGTGCAGGAGCAAGGTGATCTTTGAAAATCTTTACCCCATCGTAAAGTGCAATTCTCCTGAGTTCTTGAGCTTTTAGTTTATTACCTGATCTCTCAAGTTGTGTGGGTTTGCGATTAAATTCTCTGGGAGTATGCGGGGCCAATTCCACAAGAGCATCTGACACAGCCCTAAGAGTTGCATCGGACCAAGTAAAATTACCCCGAACAATCAATAAGAATTTTAACCACCTCTTAAAAGCACCCTGATCTTTTAAATGCATACTGTCCAGTCTGAATTGGGAGACCATTCCAGTTCCAATCCTTTCTAATGGTGACGCACCAGTGTGATGTTCAGGGTTTTCTCTGGCATTATATGATTCGTCAGATCTAAGATTGGCATTCATATCAATAAAAATTTCGCGACCTCTATACCTGCAACCTCTGACGCAACACTTTTCACAGGCAAAAGTTCCACCATGCCCGATGCAGCATTTGATGAAAGCTCGAGCAGGGGCGTCCAGAATATAATTTCTTACTCTAAACGGATAAATAGTCCCATTAAATTCAAAACCATTTTCTTGAAGATCAGACACTTCTGCAACATATTCTTCCAGAAATAGATTCAAGTTATTAGGTTTGCCGTCACCATAAAATACTGCTATAATAAATGGTGCATCCTGATTGGCAAAATTCCCCAAAATAGGCCAAAATTCTTTTTGAGAATGACTCTGCGGAAAGGGTTTCATTCCATCAATATTGACATCCATCACAATTTCTTGATTAGCAGCAAAATGTTCCTTTGACAATTTTGATCGAATATTGGATCTGATACCCTCCCAGCAAACGAAAAAGGATTCAAAGGTATTAAAAATTTTTAATACCTTTGAATTCCTTTTTTGACGGAATTAGATGGAATTAGATGGGATTCGAAATGAGATGATCTAATCCCATGGAATCCAAAAAAGAAATTTTCAATCCCATTCAATCCTATGGAATCCGTAGAGGTTATGGAATTGTATGGCATTAGATGGTTTAGAAAATTATTGTTTTAAATTCCAATGAATCCCGTAATGACCAAACTCACTCACACACACACACACACAATTTTATGAAAATAGGAAAGGATAATAAATTTCAATGGTTATAGATAAACGTTTTTTTATTTACTATATAATTACTATACTTTTTATTTACCATACATATAATTGTTACTATAACTTTTATTAATATTACAAATAAAAATACCAATTAAAATTTATAAAAAAACAAAAAATAACATTAATATTAATAATCAAGTATCTAACATAAAGTATTAATAAAAAACTTTCGATTAAAAATTATAATCAAACAAAACATAAAAAATCAGATAAAGTTAAACAAAAGATACTTGTAAAAATAAAAAATGTAAAAATAAAATGTTAAATAAAAACACTTAATATTTATAATAGATATAAATATAATCTTGACTCTTGACACTAAAATGTCCCAAAACCTTCACGGTTTAAACAGAATCTGGAAAAAAGAAATTGTGATAAGTATAAGTGGTTTCGAAAAATAAGTATTATATTTATTTGTACCCACCACTGTCTGATGACTCGGCTGGGATAAGGACAGCAAAGTCCGGATCGTTGTCATTTTCATTCGATGTAGATGTCTCCTCATTAGGCACTTGTGCAGCTTCTTCCATTCTTAACGAGTCGATGTTCGATTCATCAGTGTCCCGTTGAATATTCGATTCAACATTTTGCTCAATGTTTTGTTCGATGTCCAATTCTTCTTCTGAATTGAGAACCTCATCCATTGCATGAGTTTCTTTTTCTGTAGTACATGTATGCGCTGAAAAATGTTTATATTATAAATATGTCGGTACAAAAACATCTCAATAAAAAAGTTGTAACTGTAATAGTCGCATTTTGAAACAAAATTGCTTACAATCTTTTAAGGAAGATATAAATTTAGCTAAAATATTTCTAGTTTTTTCCACCAATTTGTCCGCCTCTGCTGGTGGAATTTGTTTTTCAACCGTTAAATAATGATAGTATATAGCTAAAGAAAAGAAGAGTACTTAATAGTATATTATCAAAGAGAATTAGAAAATAAAATGTTATTGTATTGTTAGGCAAAGAATAAAATTTACTCTTAAACAATCAGCCCTTTACTTTTTTTACAATAATATTGAAATTTCAATGTTTTATTAAAGTTACAATCGGTATTATACAAAGTATCCATATTTATCTGTGGAAATAATTTTAATTCTCTTGAATATTAATTAGAAATTGGTGTTTTCAAATGTTTGCTCCATTACAATTTGTCAAAAATAAAAGATACACTGAATGTTTTTTAATTTTGTTGGAGACATTCGTTTTAGAACAAAGGGCCTCGTCAACACAACTAAAGCTGCAACTCAACTCAATTCAACTCTAACTTTTGCAAAAAATAAAACGTAGGTACATATTACAAATGTTTACTAATTTTATTGTGTATTTTGCAATATTTTGTAAATTACATGAGAAATTTTAATTGTTTGTTAAAATTGTTATTGGTCTTCAAATAACATGTCTTATGTTACCCTTAAACAATGACATGTTATTTTGAAGACTAATAGCGACTTTAACAAACAAAATTTCTAAATAAATTGTAAAATAATGCAAAATATGCAACAATAAAATTAGAAAACTTTGTTTTCATTTATTTGAGTTGCAGCCTTTGCTCTAAAACAAATGTTTCCAGCAAAAATGTTTAGACCAGTGTTTTCTTCTATTATCGCAAATATAATTAGATACATATATTTAAAAGCATTAATATAGTTTCTAATGTTAAAGAGAATTAAATTTATCTTCGTAGATATAAATATGATTACTTTGTACACCACCGGTTGCAATTTCAGCAAAAAATTAAAATCTCAATATCGTTGTGGTTGTAAAAAATGTTAAGGGTTGACTGTTTTATGATATATTTTATTCGTCGTCTAATAATAAGAAAAGCGATTATACAAAGAAAAACAATAATAAAAGAGAAAGAAATCATTGATGAGATAATACGAAATTACATATTACACATGATTACCTTTAATCGCTAAAATTTTGTTGCAATCTAAGGCATTTTCCGGCTTTTTAGAATTTCTATTTCGGTTACTTCCTTTGCCTGTTACAGTGCTGTTTAAAAGCGTCTCCAAAGAAAACAGACAAATCGCGATTTGCCGAACAAAAATTGCAGGCCTTCTGCAATCGCAAGCAGCTGCAACATATGCAGTTTTGGGCAAGTATTCGCCATATCCAAGATGAATCTGCAAGATTTAATTGTTATATTACATTCGTAGATATGACATATAAAGAAAATATTGTAATAAAAAACTTGGGCAGATTTCCAAAGGTTATTATTGCGGGGAGCAATAACAAAAGTTAAAATTGTTTAGATAACAATCTTTTATAAATATTAGTTTGCTTCATTATGTAAAATTCTGTGGTACTGTTTGCAAAACTATCCAATCAGTTGATGTTTTTTTTAATCTATATTTTTAATTAATAATTTATTTTTACATTGAAAATTTAAATTTAACTTATTAAAATTTTTTCAATAATTTGCGTAACATATATCTGAAAAGACTATTGTAATTTATTATTGTATATACATAAAAATGGTCAAAACAAATACTATAGTTATAAATAAAAATTCAATTTATAATAACGCAAACTTAAAGACATTTTTTCATATCTGTTTAATTACTATTTGATGTTGTTAAATATATAAATATTTATTAAAAAGAAAATTAAAAAATAATTTTTTACATGGAAGTTACGAATGACTAAATGTACAATAATAAATATATGAAATAAATTTTAAAAAGTGTTTTCCCACGCGAATGTTATAAATTTTAGAAAATATTCAGGAAATTTGGAAAACTTGAAGATAAGTACAGATATCCCTCTACTTGTGACTATCTCAATTTATAAATTTTCGGATTTATGTACAACCGGTATGCTATTGACTAAAAATAAACAAGTAGATTAATTATAATTAATCTAACAAAACACTCGTTAATCAATGATTTAAATTAAATATTATTTTTATAATATTAAATGTTATATTAAGTTTATTTTTAAGAAAAAAATCTTATTTTTAATCACTTGGTGAAATTAATCTGTGTTTAAGCTAAATATTAATTTTATAATAATAATTAAATGTATTAAAAATAATTTAGAAAAACATTTGTTTCGTTATTTTCTAAATAGATCTGTAATCGTTTTTAGTTATAATTATTTTGCTTAAATAAAGTTTCATTTATCATATAAACTACATAAAATATAAATGCTATTCATTCAACTTACAAATAAATTCGATTTACAAACAAAGTATTACGAACGTAATCCTGTTGTAAGTAGAAAAATATCTGTAAATTAATCTTGCAAACATTGAAATCACTTACGCTTTTATTATCAGGCGTTATATAACCAACTGCCGGATGTTTATTTAACACTGTTAGGTTGTTTCCTGTAACCACATTTAAATTGTTGCCTTCATTGAAATCTGTAAAAAAGTGATCAATTACATAATAATAATTGTATTATTATTTCATATTATACAATATAGCTGCTATGTTGTGTATATTAAACATATATATATCTATATATACGAACTTTGGATTTCTTTTCCTTTTAAGATTGCAGCTTCCTGCAATTCAATATTCAATCGACGTAATGTTTGTACTTCTTTCTGTAATGCCGCAATAGTTACTTCCATATCTTTTTGTTTAACAATCCATTCCTCCTTTTCCGCAATTATTTTTTCTTTTCTCTGGAGACTGTCTTTTAAAAAATCACATTGGGCTTTATATGCGTTTATAGTATGTTTTAAATCTTCTATTTCAATATTGGAAGTCGGCGAGCTGCTGTTGCGGCAAGTGCTATGTTCCTATTTAATAATGTGTTTGTCATAATTCCATAAATCACTTTATATCAAGTTTATAAAAATTTGTGTCAAATTTTCATACCTGGTATTCTTCAACAGACTGTGCATTAATTGCACACAAAGCCTGACGTTCTTTTAATTGCTTTAGCCTATGTTGTTTTATATGTTCTAAATTTTCACCTTTCCTCTATAAAAAAAACATAATAAATTCACTGTAGAGTCATTAGCCTTGTTCGTTTTGTCTGTCCTGGGTCTACTCGGAGCAAACCCAAGCAGATCAACGCACTCTAATTGATTCCGATGACGCCAACCTATTAAAGTATGCATTGGTCTGCTTGGGTTTGCTCCGAGTAGACCCAGAATAGACAAAACGAACAAGGCTATTGTTTCTTAGTATATTAACGTACCTTAGCAGACTTTGGTGAGTTTTCAATATCAGTGCTAAAGCTGTCAGATGGTGACAGTAGATGTTGTGACGGTGGGACATTCATCCTTTTTCCTGCCACCATTGCTTCCAATTCGCTCTTGGTATCTACAAATAATGATAATAAATTAATAATAAAAATATTTAACAATAAATTTATATAAAAAATCTGTTGCATTAAATGTTTTTTTAAAGGAATTTTTTAAGGAAATTTTTGATAATCTGGTACAATAAAAAATTTAAATATATAAGACAATATAATTTTTTTACTTACTTGCAGTACGTAGAACGTGACCTACGACGATATCTCCATTGTGCTTAATTTTATACAATTGTCGCGGATTAAGTGGATTTTGTGAATTGAATCTTTTAATATCTTTCACCGGCACAACTTTCCGAAACTCGTGGACATTTTTTGTTGGCGGAATCCGCACGTACGCATACATGTTTCGGCCCACGCAATGTGGACGGTCAACACACACACGTCGCGTGAACACGAAAATGCCGGTTTGGGCAGAAATCGAACACGAGAAATCGCTCAGATTTAAACGACGCGAGAATCGATTAATGCTGTGCAGGCAAGAGAACCGAACGCGAATACACAGCTCAAGAAATGATATCAGGACTAAGGACGTCGAAATTACCGAGCACGCGAAAGCAGAGAAAATCACATTCGCCAGGCACCGAGAATCGAGAACGATATTGCCTGCCGGCTACCAATACCGTGCGCCCAATCATTGACTGCACGTCACGTGCAGCCGGGACGCACGTGTTCGTAGTTCGTACCGAAACGAAAGCCATAAGGTACAATTGGTCTGTTCTTTTTCGCTGCACTGCTGCACTGGTGTAACAAGTTAGAATGAGAAAAATATATTTGTCTCACTTTAACTTGTTGCACCAGTGCATCAGTGCAGCTAAAAAGAACAGGTCTAATATCATGACGCCACGAGGCGGCCGTTGATATTTATACCTGTTGCTGACTCAGGTTATATTGTGTAATACGTAATTTATAATACGTAACTACGTGATTTACGTCTTGTGCAGTGCATTCGCGGAAAGAAGTCACATATTTCTGTGACTTTCGAATATTTGCGTTTGAAGTATGTGACATTCAGATTTTGAAAGACTGCATTGCTAACCTGTATGTACATCTTCCATTAAAATTATACGCAGTCATTGGAAGCAGATAGCAGAGATCATTTTACGGTATTCAAGGTAAGATTTTTTATCATTTTAATAAGTATCAACGTTATTGTATATATGTACATAACTTTACAATAGGTCTGACGAAATGTTGCTCGCGAGTAATTCTTTCTCTCTTTCATTCGAATAAGGTAGAAGAAAGAGAAAAAGAGGAAAGCTCGTGAGCAACACACTTTATCAATCCTGCTTTACAATAAAAATCAACTTGTTTTGCATAGTGAGGCCTTTGCACATATGTAACAAATATATGCTTTTGCACTTTTTATAGAGGCTTTATTTCTTTATGTTTTATTTCAAGCGAATAAATAAACCTAATCAATCTCTTTCATATGCCATAAACATGCATTATTTTTTCACTTTACTTGAACGTAACAATGTGTTGAAATGTATGCAAATTAATTCAAAACATTTGTAGTCTTTTATAGTTTTGTCATAAAATTAATTAATATTTTTATCTGTGTTTTTGTTGTAAAATTGATGTAGTAAAATACTGTTGTATATTGCTAATTTTGTTTGTTGCATTGAATTGCAGTGAATATTGAAACACTGAATACAACATGGAAAGAAAAAGATACAAACTATGGTTACAAAGAAACTTCAACAAGGACATGGTATCGAAAGCTACATATAAGAAATGGAAACAGAAATACGACGCAATGTTACGTCGTGTAGATGAACGCACAGGTTTAATATTATTTCAACTTATTTCAATTTTATTATAATAAGTAATGAACTTCTAACTTTTGGGCACTTGTTTATTATCACCTTTTCTTTATCGCGTTCTTCATAAATACCTTTTATCTGCTGTATGATGACTTTTTATTCCAAGACATTACAATGTTTTTTGTGTTTGTTGATCAAGTTATTATTTTTTTAAGTAAAAAGAAAATTTGTATAATATTATATATGAAAATATATATAGGACAGTATGACATTCTCAATTTGGGAACAAGGAAATATTTATTATTAGAGCCAATGCTGGATAAGAATCAAACTTAGTGACAATATCTAGTATTCAAACAAGGATATATAGAAATACCTATGTTGGTCTGCAGAAAATCTATGGTGGTTCTTAGTGCCTATTAATTATTTGTGTGAATTTATATACGAAACATAGCTCACGCGAACTGAGCGCCGCATATTTGTTGGTCTTAAAACACTGTCCTTACATAAAGCTGGAACGTAATGTCACAAAATAAATTGACAAGCAATTTAATATTTTTGATGCTAACTAGCATCTATATTCCTCCTCTCCTCGAAAAACTGTAAAGAAAGTTTATTGAGAAAAATAATACTTTAGCCAGGATTTTAGTATTCAATTCTATGCTGTGCCTTGACAATAAAATTTATTTTTTCATATTAATATATGAAGTTAGTATCATAGTTTTGTTCACAAACTCTAAATACTATGACAAGAATTTATTAATTTTACTTTACTACAGTATATTTTCACGTGTATCATATAAAGTACATAAATTAAAAAATTGTAATACTTTGGGCTGTAATTATAAATATTTTTGTAATAATAATATTTTCCAGGTGCAAAATGTGATACTGTCTTGTATTATCATAAATAAAAAAAGGAGGTTTATGAGCAGTTATTTTTATCATATTTAAATTGTTATTGTAGCCGACTAATTAATTTTTGTAATATTTTTTATGCGGTACCTTAAAGAGCTATTTTTCATTTTTATAAAGCATTTTTATTTGCGTACAATTTTTTTACCGGGTTGTAAAAGTTTATTGCAAAATTTAATTTTAAAAAAATCAAAATTATGTTCTAGGAAAAAATTATAAAAAAATTACATATATAAGTACAAGTTCAAAAAAAGAATTTTGCAATAACTTGTTTAAAGAAATTGTTTAAACAAATAATTTATAACAATTTGCTTAAACAAATTAATTTTGCAAATCTGATTCAAATCAGTCACTTCAAAAACTCCTTAAAATATATACAGTTTATGTGAGCACTAGCCCAGTTCTTTGTGTACACTACAGGATTACCTTAAAAAGTTTCCTTCTTAAACTCTTACAGTCGGCGAAAAAAATAAACGTAAATAAGAAGAACGCTATATAAAAATAAAAGATAACTCTTAAGATACTGCAGAGAAAATATTGAAGAGATTAATTAGTCAGCTATAGGAACGGTTAATATTGCAAAATCAATTGTAACAAAAATAGATTTTTTTATAATTATTGCGAAAAAAAGATTAGAAGAAAGATTTCAGGACAAATCAAAAATACTTTATTTTGGATTTTTACATGAAATAAATTTCAATCAATTTAGAACGATGTTTATCGTAATCATGTTTTTGTGAATTTTGGAGATCTACAAATTTATTTAAAATTTAATGAAATATATACGTTTTGATTTGTTAAACCTAGCTGTTTACTCCGAATTAATTACGCAATTAGTTATTATTATAAATTAATATCATTATATCATTAATTTTGAAACAAAAATATTTCTTGTTTAATTTGATGTATTGCAATGAAATATATATCTTTATTTTAGTAATTTTTCAATATCTTTTGTGTGTCATATTAATGGCTTTTCAAGAGTATAATAATACATATCTTGTGTTCCTCGTAGGGATTACTGATTGTGAACCATCGTGTTCGAATCAGCTTTGTAACGCTGGAATATTTGAACAAGAAGTCATTGGCAGTGCTGGTGTTAGTCACGAAAATACAATACCACAATCTGCACAATGTGTGCAAGAGAATATCTCATTTGAAGATCAAAAATGGGTACATGCATCTTACGAAGAAATGGCATTTGATGAAAATACGTCGGATGCAGGAAGTGTCACTGGGAGTGTTGATGACATTGAAGAAGAAAATGAAGATGATTTAGACGTGCGAAATGAAGAATTTCATACACGCACAGGTAGTGCAATAATGTTTCCGGCGGCGGGTTTAAGTGTAGATGATGTTGTCTCGATGGTAGCTGGGCACTGTTTGCGATATCGTGCGTCAAATGAAGCGCGCAAATCTATAATGGAACTTCTTCATATATGTGCTGGACCAGCTTTTCGTAATATTAATATATCAAATCATAGATTCGCGAAGCAAATCAACCCACCGGATAATATAATAACTTATCATTATTATTGCACTAATTGTTACAGCAAATTATATTCTACAACAAAGAAACATTTTGAGGCGAATCAAATATTGTGCGAGTTTTGCAATCATAAACACAATATAAGTTTGTCAAGCACAAATATGTTTTTATCTATAGATTTACGGTACCAATTAGATTTACTTATGCAGGATAAAAATGTTCGGAATGCTTTGATTGAAAAAATTAATGCTCGGCGCGTTACACAAGAAAGTAGAGATATTAGTGATATAAGCGACGGGGAATTATATCGTAAAATGATTATGGACTATCCCACTTCTTTAACATGTAATATTAATACTGATGGAGCGCCATTATTTCATAAGTCAAAACGAAGTTTTTGGCCTCTTCAACTCATTTTCAATGATTTACCACCAACAATGCGCTTTAAATATGTATTGATGGTAGGTATCATGATTGTTGAACATGAGCCGACTCCTCGACTTATGAATACATACATTACGGAGTTCATTAAACAAATTAATCGTTTACGTAAAGACGGTGTCGATCTTGGCATAACGGTTGATAATGTTTGTATCTCATATGCGCCGACTGTTTTATGTTGTTCAATGGATTCTGTAGCTCGACCAGTAGTCCAAAATAGAATACAATATAATGGATATTTTGGGTGTAGCTACTGTTATCATCCTGGGCTATATATTTCTGCTATGCGTTATCCTTTCAAGTACCAAGAATCCGAGTTAAGAACTCATAAAACTCATTTATATGATGTGCAAGTATCGGCTAAAACTGGATTACAAAGTCGAGGAGTGAAGGGAGCTTCGGTACTTGCATCATTATCAAATTTTGATATGGTGTGGGGTTTTTCCGCTTGATTGCATGCATACAGTCATTTTAGGCGTAACAAAACACATATGGGACTTATTTATAAAAATTCTAAGTCGCGATGCAAGGAAAATCATTAACGAAAGATTATGTAGAATTCAACCTCCTCGCGATTTGCGGAAGTTGCCGCAATCAATGACTAATTATAGTAATTTTAAAGCAAAAGATTGGAAGTCATGGTTGTTATATTACTCTATACCTGTTTGTATGGATTTAGTGCCAAAGAAAAATCTCGAACATTACGTACTATTGTCAAAAGCGTGTATATTTTACAAAAGACCTCAATCTCGCATTCTGAACTGGATCAGTGCGAAGTAGATCTCTTGAAGTTTGTAGCAGATTTTGAAAATTTGTATGGAACGATTGCAATGCGATATAATGTTCATTCTATTCTTCATTGCGTTCAATCTGTTAGAAAATCAGGACCTCTTTGGGCGACATCGGTTTTCCCGTATGAAAGTAACATTTTTGTTTTGAAGCAACTAGTCAACGGGCCAAAGGGAGTAGAGCAACAAATGGCCAAAAATCATTGCAAGTTATGTCATATCGAGTAGGCGTAGCTACTAATTCTTTACCGAATAATGTAAAAATTTATTGTGATAAACTATTTTGTGGCAATCGGTCAACTGTAAACGTAGAAGTTACAGAGGGTGTAACTTTTTTTGGATCGGGCAAATATTTTGCAGATGTATACACAGCTGGAGGCGTAAAATATGAGAAATGTGTGTATAATAACCAATTATACCAAACTAAAAATTACACGCGGTCCAAAAGATGGAATAATAGTATTATTCAGCTAAAATCAAAGAAAATTGCACAAATTTTAGAAATAATCAGTTTTCCCGATACTGGATGTTATTTCAATGTCAGTGAATTGCTTTTAGAGAAGGTAATTCTTGGAGAAATTGAAATACCACATATGTGGAAGATAAGATCGCTAACAAGTAATCAATTTTTAGTGTCAATAGTCGAGGTTGCTTCAAAGATGGTTCTAGTAGACATTGGAGAACAAATGTATGTTTGTTCAATGCCTAATGTATTCGAGGCTGATTAATTAAAACTTTTTATTTTTTTAAATTATCTTAAATCAATAATTTTATGTAAAATTGATAATGTTATTTATTGTAAGAATGTGTATTATAATACTTAATATTATTTTAAAAACACTATGTCTTATATGACTTTACATGCTTTGGTTACTCGGAGTAGGTAAAAATACAATTCTCATCGAGGTCACGCTGTACGCTAAAAAACGAAAGATAATATAATTTATTTTATTGTCAACTTAATTGTACATATAATTGTATATATAATTGCAATAAAATATTTTAATATAATTTTTGTAAATAAAACGTTTTATTTTAATGTAACAATATCCATTATTTAGTATTTAAAAAAAAGTGTTTTACATTAGTCTGTTTATCCCAAAAATATCAAAAATTTAACTAATATGGAACTTTGAAATTATAATTAATTTATAAGAATGACTTTCAATTTTATAAGTGATAGGGGATGACAATATATAATATAGATTTAAATAATGATGGGATAGAACTAGGAATTTAACGTATACTTGTTTTTTATTCTTAATTAGAATAAAATGGAATTTGTTCTGTTGTAAACATCGCCGGAATTCAATGGAATTCGATATATACATTTTGATTTCCAAATTTGGCATTCAATGGTATTCATTTTATTGTCAGAATAGACGGAAATCAATGGAATTCAATACGGAAATTTTTAATTCCTAACTTGACATTCAATGGTATTCATTTCATTGTCAGAATAGACGGAATTCAATACGGAGATTTTTAATTCTTAATTTGGCATTCAATGGTATTCATTTCATTGTCAGAATAGATGGAATTCAATACGAAAATTTTTAATTCTTAATTTGGCATTCAATGGTATTCATTTCGTTCACGGAATCAATGGTATTCAATGGAATTCATGATGAAACTTTCCAATCCCTAACTTGGCATTCAGTGGTATTCATTCCGTTATGTTTTTTGTGTCGTAATTGGATGGGATTCAAGAAAGACAAATTCTTTCCGAAATAAAGAATTCCATGGTATTAAAAACCATTTCAATCCCTTTTTTTGACAAAATGGAATTCGGAAAGTTCTTAATTGAATTTCTGGCAATCCCATTCCAATTCTTTTCAATCTTTTTTCGTTTGCTGGGCTTGTACCACAATTGTCCATTTCCATATTTTTTACAGTATGCTTCGAGGAGTACTTAGAAGAGATCTGTAGTCTTTTGGAAGTTCTTGGAAGACAACCTTAGGATTTGTAATAATTCATTATTTTCTGTCCACTTACATGTCCTATTCCCCATATCTTAAGACTCCTCAACAATATGCACTAATTCGTCTATCATTTACAATGAGATCGTTTTCAAGATTAATTTGATTGATCCACATATTTTCCTCATCTTCTACTATAATGGATGTTCAACTTGATGTAACTTGTTGGAAGTCAAAGGTGCAAAATGCGTTAATTCAGGAAATCTTGCAAGGATTTTATGGTAAGGTGAGTCAGGAGAAGTAGTGCAAATCGACAAGTGATTAACATTAGACAGTTTCCCTTTAAATGACAATCCAGTAACACTGTCTAAAGTTTTTATTCTTGATGTCGATTAAAATCCCGTAATGACTCAAAAAGTCAGCTCCTAAAATAGGGCGTTGAATATCCGCGACACAAAATTTCCATTTAAAATTTCTGCGCAGTCCAAGATTTAAAACTAAGGTTTTAACTCCATAGGTATTAATCCTGGATCCATTAGCAGCAAACAGTTTAAAAGATGAAGAAGATTGAGAAAACTGAGCTAATCTTTTAGGAATCAATGAAATGTCAGCTCCGGTATCAACAAGAAAATTGAGTAATGAAGTTTTATCAGTAACAATGAGGCGACTACAAGGTAAACCGTCACAATCTGCCTCATGACTCAACGGCAAAATCAGTTTTCCGGATTTGCAGTAAAAGCTTTAGACATAGCACAAGGTATTGTACATTTTTGAGCTTTATCACCAAATTTCTTATGATAAAAACAAGTAGGCACTTTATCTGATTTATCAGATTTATCAGATTTATCATTCTTGAAATACTTATTCCGAGAATTTGATCTAAATCTCTTGTTATAATTAAATCTAGATCTCGATCTGCTTCTATAGCGTTTAACTTCTAAAGCGGAAATTCTACGCTCCAAATCAGCTAAACTAGAGGAACCAGATTCAGGTGTAGAAGTTACAGCGGCAATTTGTAAGCCCGAATCTCTCTCCAAAATCTTATCAGCCAATTCAGCAAGCTTGATTAAAGGAGCTTCATCAACAACAGCTAAAGTAGCTTGAACTCTAAGAGGTAATCTTTGAAGCCAGATCGAATGGAGAATATTCTCAGAAATAGCATTTCCAGCTAATTGTTTAAGTTCTCGAAGCAATTCCGTCGGCTTTTATCATTTAATTCAATTCCAGCTAATAATTGACGTAACCTTTTCTCCTCAGAATCAGAAAATCGATTTATAAGTACATTTTTTAAATAAAGATATTTATCTCGCTCTGGAGGATTTTCAACAATCTCAGCAACAGCTACTAAAGCTTGTTCATCAAGGTGACGTATAACGAATTATATTTAACATCATCAGAACGAATTCTATATATTAAAAATTCACTTTCCAATTGAGCAAACCAAAGTTTCGGTTGTTTATGCCAAAAAGATGGCAATTTCAAAAGACGGAATTCATTCGAGTGAATTTCTTGGGTGTCACCTCGTATAGCTGATGAATGTTGATCAGAAAAGAGAGTCCGGTTAACATCATGTTGATCCTTCGTTTCCAGAAGCAGATGTTCTTGAGGTTGTTCAGTCGATGTCCCAGGAGAAGACACAGGAGAACGTTCAACAGGCATCTCGAAGAAAGATTTCAAATTTCGTGCACGACAATCGTCAGGAGAGCCAAAACGTAAACACGATTCTTTGACAGGCTTGTCTTTTCAATCACGTCGGGGTCACCAGTTATGGGAAAGATTTCCCTATTCTATCTTATACTTATGAAATAAATAGACTTTGTAAAGTTATACGTGTTTACTAATATCAAGCTTACAAATGAATAAATAATTTCTTCTTTTAAACTGTTTGCTGCTAATGGATCCAGGATTAATACCTATGGAGTTAAAACCTTAGTTTTAAATCTTGGACTGCGCAGAAATTTTAAATGGAAATTTGTGTCGCGGATATTCAACGCCCTATTTTAGGAGCTGACTTTTTGAGTCATTACGGGATTTTAATCGACATCAAGAATAAAAAACTTTTAGACAGTGTTACTGGATTGTCATTTAAAGGAAACTGTTCTAATGTTAATTACTTGTCGATTTGCACTACTTCTCCTGACTCACCTTACCATAAAATCCTTGCAAGATTTCCTGAATTAACGCATTTTGCACCTTTGACTTCCAACAAGTTACATCAAGTTGAACATCATATTGTTACAAGAGGACCTCCTATTTCTGTTACTCCACGAAGACTTTCTCCTGAGAAGCTTAAATTTGCTCGTGAAGAATTTAACCTTATGATTGAGCAAGGTACGTATTTGTAGGCCTTCTAGTAGCTGTTGGTCTTCTCCACTGCACATGGTCCCTAAAAATGATAATTCCTGGAGACTTTGTGGAGATTATCGTGCTCTTAATGCTATCACTGTTCCTGACCGTTACCCTCTCCCACATATTCAAGATTTAACAATGGGATTACATGGTAAGAATATATTCTAAAATTGACTTGGTCAAGGCTTATTATCAAGTTCCTATTGTTGCTGATTTATTTTCAAGAATTAATGCTATTTCTTTGCCTGTCATTGTTTCTCTTGAAGATCTTGCTAACTTTCAAAAGGAAGATGAAGAACTTAAATCTCTTTTTAACAACTCTTCTCTTAAGTTACAAAAATTAATTCTTACTGGTTCAATTTCACCTATATTTTGTGATTGTTCCACTGAGAATATTCGTCCTTATGTTCCTTTACGTTTACGAAGAAGAATTTTTGATATTGTTCACGGTTTGGCTCATCCTAGTGGTAGAGCGACTTTAAAATAAATTCAACAAAAATTTGTTTGGCCTTCAATTAAAAAAGACATTAAAGAATGGTCAAGATCTTGTCTTTCTTGTCAGCGTTCCAAGATTTCAAGACATAACAAAAATTTACCTGTCAAGATTTCTGTTCCAGATCAACGTTTTCAACATATACATCTTGATTTAATTGGACCTCTTCCTGTCTGTCAAGGTTTTCGGTATTGTCTTACTATGATTGATCGGTTCTCCAGATGGCCTGAAGCTGTTCCTTTATCTGAAGTCACTGCTGATATTGTTTCTACGGCCTTTTATTCACATGGGTTGCAAGATACGGTGCTCCTTTTACAGTCACTACGGACCAAGGTCCTCAATTTGAGGCGGTGCTTTATTTAAAGCTCTTACTAATCTTATTGGCTGTGAGCGTGTCAGAACTTCTGCTTATCATCCTGCTTCTAATGGAATTCTGGAAAGATGGCATCGTACCTTGAAGAGTGCTATCATGTGTCATGCTAAGAATAATTGGATTGAAGTTTTACCCTCCGTTTTACTTGGACTTCGGACTTGTTTTAAAGAAGATTTACAAGCTTCTCCTGCTGAAATGCTTTATGGATCTACTCTTCGTTTACCTGGAGAATTTTCATTGATGAAGATTTGCCTGCGGATCCTGAAATTTTTATTGAAAAACATAGAGAACATATGAGATTGATTAAATCCAGACCTACTGCTCATCATTGTAAAACTACTCCTTTTCATCATCCTGCTTTGTCTGATGTTCTCATGTTTGGCTCAGAGAAGATTGTTTAAAGAAATCACTTCAACCACCTTATTCTGGCCCTTTCGTGTTGTTAAACGTGTTAATGAATACCTTTTTACTATTGATTTTGCAGGTAAAATGTTAACGTCTCCACGGAACGTCTCAAACCAGCCTTTTTACCCAAGGAAATTCCTCTGGATCATCTTGCTGTTTCTTTTCCTGCCACTTCATTCATTCCTTCAGTTTTGCCTTCTCGACCTTTAAGAACTACTGTGGTCCCAGAAGAGGTTTGTTTCGCAACGTAGAACGTCGCTGGGGAGGGAGTACTGTGGGCAGCCCTTGCGATTTATTCCCCATTTTAGTTTTTCTAGTTTCTTTATTTATTTGTTATCAAAATAATTTCAAGCAATTTATGTTTCTTAGATACTAAAAAGGAATGTTGTTTATTAAAAAAAGAAATTAATTATTCATTTGTAAGCTTGATATTAGTAAACACGTATAACTTTACAAAGTCTATTTATTTCATAGTATAAGATAGAATAGGGAAATCTTTCCCATAACTAGGACCTTGGTCCGTAGTGACTGTAAATGGAGCACCGTATCTTGCAACCCAGTGTGAATAAAAGGCCGTAGTAGAAACAATATCAGCAGTGACTTCAGATAAAGGAACAGCTTCAGGCCATCTGGAGAACCGATCAATCATAGTAAGACAATACCGAAAACCTTAACAGACAGGAAGAGGTCCAATTAAATCAAGATGTATATGTTGAAAACGTTGATCTGGAACAGAAGATTTCTTAAATCGGATATCTAAAAAATTTCTTAAATCGGATATCTAAAAAATTTCTTAAATCAGATATCTAAAAGGTTTCTTAAATCAGATATTTTTGAACTGCAACTAAAGATAAAAAAATAAAATAAAATTCATTTTTTAAATTATTTTTATCAACAGTAACCATACTAAATTTAGGACAAATTTTATTGATTAATTAAATTTAAATTAAATTATTTTATTTTTACTTGCCGCTCTGGTAGGTTTGACCCGGAACCTTAGGATGACGAAGCTTGTACTCTATCTGCTACGCCAATTTGACTTATCGATATAGGTACTTGTTATTGTCTTATACATATAATACCAATATGTTACAAACTGACGCAATTATATTATTTTTATAAAGCAATTAAATTTTGCAAAACATTAGAAATAAATAGCATTAATTTATTTACTTATTAATTTCATATTGTAAATTTATCTTTTTCCATAGCCTTAATAATTTGATGGAAATTGCGATCTATTTTTAGCATTAATAGTTTGAAGCGTTCAAATGGTTAATTAGATGGTTTTTATTATTCTGTTTTTGTTTAGTACATGATAAATTTAGATTTTGTGCATTTTTTGTGCACAGTAGTTGTAGGCAAACCGTTATTTTTGAAAACACCCACATAGAAATTGAAACCTCCAGTAGACGTCTAATGGACGTCTGCCATGAAGTTTAAACTTCCAGGGGACGTCCATTAGACGTCCTATATAGAGCCATTAGAAATCCACAGTCCGCACTGTGGACGTCTATTAGACCTTCATAGAGGTCGTCAAAGAGGTCTATTGACGTTGTGTGGATCATTAACAGAGGCTTCACGGAGCCTCGATGGATGACTTACGGACGTTTCGTGGATAATTAATAGAGGCTTCACGGAGCCTCGATGGATGATTGACAAAATAAAAATTTAAAATAAAAATTTTATTTCTTTAAATTATTTTTATCAACAGTACATACTAAATTTAGGACAAATTTTTATTAATTAATTAAATTTAAATTAATTATTTTATTTTATTCTTACTTGCCTCTGGTTTTGAACCGGGACCTTAGGATTACAAACCTTGTACTA
>NC_050472.1:84196-120142 GCF_013373865.1 Monomorium pharaonis | reverse complement strand
TCTGCACTCTGAGGATGAGAGTATCAAGAACATCGTGCATTCAACTCTGAAGCCATTAAAGGCTCTGCTTTACTGCATAGCTGGGACCGTTTGTAATTGTGTTGGTGTTGTACGCCGGTCGTATTAATCTTCAAAAAGAAATCTTTTCTCTATACAGATTTTGGAATAACGGCAGCTTTCTCGAAACCGTCATTTTCGACAAAAGTTTTTGTGCTAGGCAATTTTTTCGAAGCTCTTTCTAGCGCTTGTACATTTCTTAAAAAAATTGCCATAGATGCTTATATGATAAATCTTGTATTAATACGAACAGCATAGTATCGTACGTCGCAGTGAAACTTGCAACTATACTTCGAAATGATACTTCAACTTCACAAAATGAAAAGTATAAATTCCGAAAAGAATATTATTCCACAGATTTATTGGCAAAGAAAAGAGATGAGAATTATTATCGACATCATAACTAGATATCATAAATTAGTCATTTGGTAATTTTTTTTTTTAGTTTAGTGATTCTTTTAGTTTAGAGTGATTATTTAATATATGTTTCTTTTTTAGCACAATGTTAATATTGAAAAAATTTTAGCTTTGAATATGAATATAATTTACTTGAGTAATATCTTTCTTTTCTGTTTCGTCGTAAATGCGTAAATCTACTCTTCGTAAATGCAGTATAAAAACTGGTATTTAATTATTAGAAATACTATTTCTAATAATATAGCTTATACGTACAAATGAATGGTATCTCTCAGTTCAGAGATTGAGGAATAAGACTATATTCATCAAATTATAATAACAGAGGTAAAAAAAGTTACTTGTGTGCGATCAAATTTTTAGAAATCTGTAGTAAAAGCACTTAGATGAATAAAATTTGATCACACAAATAACTTTTTTACGGCTTTTAATCGTAATTTGACAAATATTATAAATATATAAATAGTTTTAGTCCTTAATGTATTCTGAACTGAGGGATACCATTCATTTGTACGTATAAGCTACATAATTTTTATTTTGAAGCGAATATTTTTATGAACAAGGATAACGAATGACTCTACATTATTGACTTCGATCAAATTTGACGGGCAGTTTAGCATTCTCTTATTATATAATACGTACGTATAAAAAAATACATATTTCAAATATATATAATTCAAATAATAATACTAACAAAAAATTAAATTTTTATTGTTAACATACAACCGGAAGATTATTATATTATTTTTCGTCAGTTCTTCAACAGAATTAAACTATATTATGACATTTTATATTCTTGTATCTTTTTGTGTTATTAATGTAGAACAACTCAATAGTACTTTCTAAGTTAGAAAAAATTTGCTTTAACATGTTAAAAATGTTGGTTTTCTAGAACACTATATTAATTGTAAAAAAAACTATATACACTTGATTTAACTTATTGTAAATCAAATTATGTAATTGCCTGTCCATTTAAAATAAATAATTGATTAAAATTTTCTAGTTAATTTTTCTACAGCTAAGGTGTGTGATAGGAAAAACTCACATTATAGTTCTTGTTCTGTTTATAAGCAAGCATCCTTCGCCAAGCATTTTATGAAACGTTCGATGTTTATAACATTTTGCAGATTAATTTTCAGTTGCCGCTCTGAAGAAATGTGTACCAGACAACATCAGATACTGACTTCATTTGCCTCTTCCTTTACGATGAGCACCTCCGCAGTGAACCATAAGATAATCGCTCCCTAGTCCTAGAGTAATTACAGAGTAACTGGGAGTCGCCTTCCATCTCCTGTAGAAAATGAAAATGTGACATATTTCAAATTTGTCAAACATTGTCGAGTGTGGATATCATGGATTTCTCTATTTCTTTACAATAAACTGGAAAAGCTTCTTCTGTTGACGATATTTAATTTGTAATGTTTCTATAGTCATCAGAATGAACGTTCACAAACTGGGGTGAAAGAGAAATAATGTTCCCTCAATGACAATGTCTACTGTAGTACATACTACAAAGAAGTAGAAATTCAAGAGGAATAGATATCTAAGAATAACGTTTAATTACGAATAATAATAAAAGATCCTGTATTTTCTTTTGACGAAAAGAGCAGATATGTGTGCGATAATGAAAATGTCGAACAGAAATATATATAAATATATATCTAGATATATCTAATACACTTTTAAAAGTGGCTGCTTATACTAAAGGTTAAAGAAAGAATATTTTTAAGTTACATTTTGTATATTTTCCATTTGTCACGAAAGTGCATTTTACAGAATATGGACTTTCAAAACAGAAATTCCCTGAACGTTCGATTAAACAGAGTCTCGGGTAACCTGTTACCGATGACTAGCAACGATTCTCCGTTCCCTGTAGCGTGGAGAATATACAGCGCCGTTATATGGCTGATCGAAACAATTTATATTAGCGCAATAATTCCCGGAATCTTATACGTGCCAATAGATAAAGCTTTGCGGGATGGAACGGTCGGCATGGTGGTTATCATAGAAGTGTTTTTTTTATTAAGACAAATGCATGTGCACAGAGATCTTGTAACTCAACTGATTCAAAAACTAAATGAAATTCTGCGCGTTGGGGATAAGACAATGAAGTTTATCGTGGATTCGACCTTAAGACCGGTAGATGTTCCTCTCAAATTTTATTGCATAGCTGGGACTATATCTCTTGCAATGTGGTGCTGTATATCTTTTGCGTCGATTTTGAAGAAGAAATATTTTTTCTATGAGGATTATAGGGTACCAATAGTTCTCTCGAAGCACCATTCTCGATAGAAATCTTTCTATTGGGAAATTGTATCGTGACTATTGCTAGCGTGTATATTTATAAAAAAGGTTGCTTTGAACGTCTACATGATAAATCTAGTATTACTAGTAACAGCACAATATCGCTACATCGCGGTGAAGCTCGCAACGATATTTCGAGAAAATATTCTACAGAGTCAACACGATGAATTCGAAAAGGAATATTCTAATGTAAATTCATTGGCGATTCTGAAACTGAAGGCATTATGTCGACATCACAATGCTATAGTACGGTAAGTAGTTAGTGAGTATCTGCTTATTTCGTGAGATATTTTATTCATTTGCTATTTTTCTTCAAATTAATTTTCTTGTCGTTTAAAAATATTTTTCCCTAAGTTTTCCATTTCCAATGTTTATTTGATTAATATCGTATTGTTTCTTCTTTTCAGAATAACTTTAATGCTAAAGAAATTGCTATCTTTAAATATGAGTCTAATATATTTGACAAATGTTTTTATTCTTTGTTTTTCTCGATGTCATGCTGATAAGTGCAGTGAGTAATATTTGATAACGGTATTAACATTTTCTAGTTATACATGATTGAAGGTAGATTTATGATACTATAACGATATGTATGTAATCTAGATATTATCGATGGATTTTCTAGAAGGAATTATGATTGTTATGTATATATCTGGTGCTCTAGTTGAGCTTTATATTTTATGTTTATGCGCGTAATCAATTATTAGACGCGGTAAGCTTTGTTGAAATATATTTTCACGATTACACGATTACGATTTTTATTAAAAAAATTACATGCGAAATTTTGTTAACAATATGCTCTACTGATTCTACATTATTGATTTGATAAAAAATATTATATCTACACATACACATACACACATTAATATTATCTTCACGATATATTAATATATACATTATCTATAAGATAAACAAAATTCTATTTTGAAATTTAACATGAATTAAAATGCATAAAATCAATTTTATGTATTATTTTGTATACACTTTAGAGCGTAGAAATAACAGACAAGGCATTCCATGAAGAATGGTATCAGTATGAATCATCATTAAAACATATGTTCAGAATGATGATAATAACTAATAATTTAGGATGTAAACTTTCAGTTTCTGATAAGTTTAATCTGTCTTTGCCTTCACTCATGACGGTAAGACTTAATATATTACTTATATTGAACACGTATGACGACATCAATCATATAAATTATTTTCTCAATGTTTTAAAATTATTTACATTGTAGTTAATATATATTAATCAAATAATAATATAAGAAGGGTCAATAAATGAGCTGATTCAAAATAATATATAAGAGTGTTTGTACTTTATTAAAAAGGCATTAATGAGTACAATTTTTATTAGACAAGTTTACTTTTACTCATTAATGTCTTTTCAATAAAGTACAAACACATATTATTTTGAATAAGGTTATTTATTGACTCAGAATATTTTGAAAGCTAGTAATTATTTTATTTCGTATAATTTCTATTAGACAAATTATTTTTACTTATTAATGTCTTTTTAATAAAGTACAAACATTCTTATATTATTTGAATTAGCTCGTTTATTGACCCTTTTTATATTATTATTTGCAGTGTATTACCGAGCCTTATTATTTTGATCTTTACATATAATATTAATATTATTAGCGCTTACTTTTTTCCAAATTTTCTCTTGTTTCTTACAGATTTTGAATCAGTCATATTCGTTTGCTCTTCTGTTTTTAAGAATAAAGTAAAAACTTACGAGGTATGATTCTCCTGTTTGGTGCAAATATTTTTGTTATATCTGTTATATTTTGTGCTTTTTTAATCTTCAATGACACTTTATAAACGCTTATATGTGGCAAACAATTTATATTGGTACTAAATGATATATGTTTTGTTTTAGTTCTAAAGAACAGCAGAATTTAATTAAAATTAATAATTAAGTAGTAATCCAAATATTATGTATATAATTTATAAATGTATATATTTTATATATATAAGTGTATACTCAGGTATAGAGTAAAAATAAAAATTTAATCAACTACGAAATTTTTATATCTTTACCACGGTTCTTCATACTTAATATCAAATGTTGAAGAGAAATAAATATTTAAGTTATCCACAAATTGTTTTGCTTATATTATAATATTTATACTGTTTACATGATAAAAATTACATTATTAGTTTTATAATTTTAATTGCGTAATTTTACAAGTTTATCATTAACAGCAGTGTAATATTGTTAGAGAAAATAGGTATTTATTTTAATACCACATAGTAAAACATATTTTAATATTGTGAAATACACCGCGAACACGCTGCAGATTTGTTAGCATTACTGACACAGTTTTATATACAATTTGCTCTAAGAATTATTTTAGTCGTTTTCTAACGACAAAATACGTATTAAACAGCATTAACAACAGATACTGCGACTTCTTCGCAATTCACAGTCTTGCGATGAAGCCATGCGCGGAATAAGAAAGTACTATAAGATAATCATTGCTGTGTGAACGCGGATAGTTAGAAGAAAGTCACTGTTCGTACTTATTCTTGTGATAGAGGCAATAATTTGTAGTCCTGTACATTCAATATCTGTATTTCTTGACGTCGCAACATTTACTTGTCAAACCCTGCGTTTATTCTTAACAGAGGCTGAGAGACGACTTTTTCAAGTCGTTATTTATTCAGAAGTTATGTTTTGATATTTGAAGTTCCGACATACACTAATCATAGGACAAAACACTATTAATCATAGTGAAAAGAATAAAATGATATTGCCTCTCATACGACGTATGACATTAATGCAAGTCCAGATCCTATCGAGCAAAAATTCAAAAGGAATAACGAAATGCCGAAGGTCGACAATGATTCGTGAATTATTTCTGATATTCGATAGAAAAGTATATTTTCTTGGAAGGTGATATTTGCACTACATAGTACTACAAGAAAACCGAAGTGAACTAACATAAGATACAAAGTTACACAATTCTTATTGATGATATCAACATAAGCATGGACTTCCAAAACGTGAATTCCTTAAATGTTAAGCTAAACTTGCTTTCGGGCAATCTGTTACCAATCAGTAACGATTCGCCTTTTCCATTCTTCTGGAAGATATATAGTGCTTTTACATGGCTACTTCAAATTATTCTAGGAATCGTGCTAATACTTGGATGTATCTCGAATGTGTCACTGGAAAAGATTATAAGTGACACTATAATCACCTTTGTAGTTTTAATAGAAGTATTGTTTATGATCATGCGAATTTATATTCATAAGGACTTGATATATCTGTTAATTCAAAACTGAATCAGATTCTATATACTGCCGATGAAACTATGAAGAATATTGTGACGGTAACTTTGGAGCCGATAAAGGTTCCATTAAATATTTATTGGGTCACCGGCGCAATGTCAACTTTTACTTGGAGTTGTATGCCATTACTGCTGATCTTCGAGAGGAATCAGTTCTATTACGAAGACTACAGAGCACCTGTTGTTTTTTCCAAACAATCATTTTCATTGAGCATCTTTTTACTAGGAAGTTTATTCCTAACTATCAGCATGACAAATATGTTCTTAAAGAAAGCCAGTGTAGATGTGTACATGATGCATCTGGTTTTGATGATAACCGCCCAATATCGATACTTTGCGCTGAAAATAGCGATAATATTTCAAGAAGAAAATAAAGGTGACGATTTTCAAGAAAATATAGGTTAAATCGAAAAAAAGAAGAGGAAATAAAAGTACTATGTCGACATCACAACGACATGATATAGTAAGTAACTCAAAATTCAGTTGCACCGCTTTCTAACTCTGTAGATTAGTGTAGATAGAATACAAATAACATAATAATTCATTAATGTGACAAATTAGTTTATAAGTTACAAGCATTATAAGTTATTTGCTTGAATTATATTTCATGTTCACTTTGTGAGAAATTTATATATTCATATTTATAATTTAACTATATGTAATTTTTATGGTATTTTACAGATATAATTGTGTTTTCTTTCAGTATATCGTCTTTGTTAAAACAATTGCTGTCTTTAAACTTTAGTTTATTTTATTTAACTAGTATCTTAGATTCTGCTTTATTGGTATTATGGCGAGCAACGTAAGTAATAAGTTTGTTACTGCTAATTGTTCTTTTTAGCTTTCTTTTTTATAAAAATTAATCCCCAAAAAGGTATATAAGTAATTTAAATTATAAGAAAAATTTATTATTATAATTTATTAACCAATATATCTTTTTCAATTTAGATAGCAGCAGTAACAACGTTCTGGGAAGCGATTTCGATTGTTATGTATACGACAGGTGCGATAATGCAACTTTATATTACGTGCTCCTGTGTGCAACAATTATTAGATGCGGTAAATTTTATAACAATTTATTGTTTGTATTAGTTTTATTTTAATTTATAATTTCTATAAAATTAAAAATTTTCTGGATTATTATAAAATTGATTATTTATAATAGTACATTATCATTAATTACTCATGCTTTAATAATTCTAATAATAACATAATTATTAATTTCAAAAAATTAATACTCAACTTTTTTATGAGTTACAAATGTGATTGACATTATGTTTGATATTGTTTAATAATAACTCTATTACATTTTTGTTATTGTTTTTATTATGAGAAATATAGAGTACGGAAGTAACGGATAAAGCTTTTCACGAAAAGTGGTATTTACTTCAACCATCGACAAAATGTATATTTATGTTGATAATTATGGCTAACAGTTTAGAATGTAAAATTGCGGCTTTTGAAAATTTCAATCTTTCCTTGTCCTCGTTTATGAAGGTAAGATTTTGTATACTTTTGATTTCTCACACATAGTAACGCTATGATATTTTGAATTTAATATATTTTCCAAATTTCTTTTAGATTTTAAATCAGTCGTACTCGATCGCTCTTCTGTTTTTAAGAATGAATTAAAAAGTGACGGAAACGTTCTACTTACAGTAGTTATAATTGTTACTTCCAAACTAATAACAAAAATTAATAATCTTGTGAATTTATTTTGGTTTGGTAAAGTTGACTCAGATCAACAAAATATCTGAAAATTGTGACTAGGGTAAGTTAGGGTATGATGACCATACGGGAAAGATGGCCAATGGCTATAATTTCTTTAATAATTGCTAAACAATGTGTTCTCATAATTATTTTCAAAGATAATCTATATTTACTCTAATTTATGTGCGTATACTATTCGAAATAATGATATTGTGGATGTTACATCACGTTTTTATTTTTGACTGCCTGCGAAGTTTTTCACGTGTTTATTAGAAATTGCCACAATGTCGAATAAATTACAGTTGTGCTGTTGCAATGAACGTTACCCACGTAACAAAAATATGTAAATTGTAATGTGTAATTATATTTTTTATTTTCTTTTCTATTTTTTATAAATACTATGATTATCTTTCTCTTTCTCTCGCAGTTGGGCAAGACAGCCCATGACATTTCGGGGTAAGTGTTTATATATATATTTTATTAAAAAATGCGAATTAAGTTATGCACCTAATATTTTAATTTCACATATGTTTTTTTTTTTAGTAATGACAATGAATTAAATTGGTCCTAACTTGTGTGAACATTTAATATGAAAAATGTTTAAAAACAAAATTAATATGTGATAATATGTGGCAATAAAACTAAATATGTAAAATTATAAGTTTTTCTATTATTCTTTAAATGTTAAGTACATAAAAAATGTATAGCCAACTGTTCTATAATACTGTGGCCATCTTTTCCATAAAAGTTGTGAAAAATGGCCAATGTTCATATTTCAATATTTTGATAATAAAAAATTTTTATTAAGTATTTTCTCTTTAATGTCGATAGTTTTACATACTTAAAGCTTCAGTGAAGTAATATACTAAACGCTATTAAAAAATAATAAAATTAAAAGTATGTTTTTTGCATTTAAAAAAACTATGGCCATCTTACCCGAGTTTACCCTATATAGATGTTGGTGATTAAATAGAAATGACCGTGGATGTATTTGTAACTGATGCAGATACATACTGTAATTGTTACAACATTAATAATAGCATTGAGAATAATAAAGTAGCGATTATTTATTACAAAGTGCTTGAAATTGATTACAGTTTAAATAACCGTTAATAAAATTAATATTATTAATATTATTATTAATGCTTTTTTAATTAAAAATTTAATAATACATATTACAGTTTTTTATATATTTGTATTATATATATATATATATATATATATATATATATATATATATATATATAAAGTTCATCCTCCATGAACAAAGATTGTGCTTCCATTTAATGCATGCTTATGCATGCTCCATAATTACTGTTTTGACAAAGATACTTTTGCTGATTTGTCAGTTTTCCAAATAATTATGTATAAACTTTATAATATAATTAAAATTAATAAAATGTTTGTTGCAATAAAAAGATAAAATAAAATAAGGAAGTAAAAATTAAGCATTTAGGATAACATACATAAATGTCTAATATACAATTTTGAAAAAAAATTTATTATTTTAATACAAATCTAAAATGAACGAAGAATTAAACTATCACTATATTTAAAACTTTTTAAAAATAATACAGTATATTTGAATAAAAATAAATATATTATTATTTTAGCATATTTACCGACTCGCTGTTTAATACGAGGAAACAGAATGCAACACTAAAAAAAAGTCAATTTCTCTGCTACTCTGTTAAAACCATTTTGCAAAATAATTTATAGTTTATAATATACAATTGGTACTTTAAATTATTTTCACACATATATATGTACAAATAGATTAATTTTTCGTCGATGATATACGAGTAAGATATCATTCGATACTACGACTTTTCTGGCTTTTGCAATGCAGCAATGTTCAGTGTCGAGCAATAAGATAATGAGTGCTATACAGTCTAGTGCTAATTACAAAGTGCGAATGTCACGATTGCTTCCGTGAAATTCTATCTCTGAATGAAATGTCTAAGCTGCTTTAAAGAATCGTACCAATTATTTGTAAACTATTCCGTTACTGTCTACGGTAGTATAATGAAAGAAGACACTTTCTAAATTATGCGTACCAAGTAGTTTGAAGTTGTAGATAATGATTACTTGAAAATATTCTTGGATATTCTTGCGACAGAAGATTGTTGCTTATCGTCGTATACCATGATATATTTATGGAAGACAAAGAGAAACAGTAATTGAAGAAGAATAATATATACTGCTTAAATTCTGTGAGCAATTATAATCCAGGTGGAAATGTCATATGTCATCTTCTAGATATTGAAGGGAATATGAATAAATAAAGATAAATAGAAATGTAAAGATACATTCTCTTTCTCTCACACTATATGTTGATTTATAAAGTGTATATGTGTTCTTGTAATGACATGTGTTCTTGCTAATAGTTATAAAGAAACATTTGTTTCAAGCAAAATCTTATTAATTTAAGTATATTGTTTTTCCTTTTAAATTACTTATTTAATGGTAAACAATTTGCTAAAATTTATAATCAAGCATTCTATATAAAGTTTTAAAAATTTCCAGACGGTGATTAAAATTTTATTTGCATTGTAAATTAAATTAGAAGTTAATAGAATTGTTTTATCAAACTCAATTATTTTATTTCAAATATTTACTTTGGTTTTTGGTTTTTTGACTTGCTGTGAAATAGCGACATCAATAACATGGATTTTCAAAACGTAAAATCCCATAAATGTGTGGCTGAACATGGTGTCAGGTATTTATTTCCAATGACCGCCGATTCTTCTTCGTTTTCGATATTTTGGAAAATATACAGCCTTCTGGTATGGTTACTCACAATACTCGAAACATGCGTACTAGTGCTTGATGTATTTTTGTGCCGATAGAGAAGTTTTGAAAGACGGTTTAGTTCGGTCTAGTGGTTTTTATGGAAATGATCACTACAGTTATACGAATTCACACATGCAGGGGACTGGTGCAACAATTAATTCAGAACCTAAATATATTCTGGAGTCTGCGCATGGATGATGAGTTGATGAGAAGTATAGTTACAAACGACTATAAAGTCTGTGGAAAATGCCCTTAAGTTTTATTGGTCGGGCCGGTGTAATGTCCATAATATTATGGAGTGGTACATCATTAATATTAATCTTTCAAAGAAATTCTTTTTTCTATGTAGATTACAGGATGCCAGTGGCATACACCAAAGAACCATGCACGACCAGTATCTTTGTGTTGGGAAGTGTCATCATAAATGATTAGCACGTGTATATTTTTACAAAGAAAGTCAGCGTGGATAGTTACATAATAAATATGACGTTGCTGACAACGGCACAATATAAATACTACGCATTAAAATTATCGATGATATTTCAAGATAAGTCGCTTTCGAATGATCAGGGACGAATCTGAACAAAAAATGTCATCCTAAGAGAGATTATTATATTGAAAAAAAATATAAAGCTTATGTCGACATCATAATATGGGTTATTCAGTAATTTATTAATTAAAATTTCTAAAAAATTTCTGAATGTCAAAGATTTTAAGTTTGAATTAAATCTATTTGTAGCGAGTTTGGTTTATATATTCAATGTTATGAAATTAAAAAGTATGTAATAGTTATTAAATTATAGCAGTATTTAAAACATTTGTTGTAATATTCAATATGTTATTATAATTATCTGCAATAATATATTAAGAAATAATATTTACAATAATAATTTTTAACTTATCTTTTAATAATTAATATCTTAAATTGTATGTGGTGATTTTTATTTCAGCATAATGATAATGCTAAGAAAATTATTGTCTTTAAATATCAGTTTTCATATATGTAATTAGTGTTTTCGATTTTGTGGCATCGCTATCATGATGATTTCAGTGAGTAACAATATATAATATTAATTACTCTAGCAGTGTTTGCTAGATCTGAAGGCAGCATAATTATTGTATGTTATCAATTAATATAATATGCGGTCTATGTTTCGAGAAATTTTAGATACCATCGGTAACTTTGTGGAAGTGTTTCTGCATATTACGTATGCATCTGGCGGGGTAGTGCAGCTCTACATAATATGTCATTGTGTGCAACAGCTATTAGATGCGGTAGAAATACATACTTTTATATATATGTATACATATATATATAATATATATACACACATATATATATATATATATATATATATATATATACACATATATTAGAAATTTTCCTGTTAAATTGGAAAATGTTTGTATTTAATAAAAATGTTATCAATAAATATTTTTCTAATTTAGAGTATTGAAATAACGGATTCTGTCATTTCACGAAAGATGGTACCAATACGGAGCGTACATAAAACGTATATTTCTGTTTATGATAATGGCAAATAATTTAGAAATTAAACTATCAACGTTTGCAAAGTACAATCTTTCCCTGTCTTCATTCATGGCAGTGAGTTTTATACATGTTTCATGTGTCATTAGTTTATTTATTCTAGTATTTAGTATTCTTTTTATATTTTATTAAAAAATATTTTAAAATATATATTATAATTTTTTGTGTATTTTAGATTTTAAATCATCGTATTCAATCGCTCTTTTGCTATTAAAAAACTAGTTAGAAAGTTGCTGCAAAAATTTTATGTAAAAGTGAGTATTTAATTTTCATTATATAAATAAAATATAAAGATCTATATATGTACATACATACATAATTCTGAGGGAAAGCTAACATCTGTTTATCTAATATATATAATTAGTAAAAAAATCTTAGTAAAAAAAAATATTACGATATGTAATACATCAAGCTTGACAATTGAATAACATTTTAAATAGGTAATAAGTAAATACTAATGTAGTAAATGTAGATTTTATTGCAATTAGAACGTAATATTGTTGGGAGTGCTTCATACGCGTCATTTAACTTTAAAAATATTTAATATAATATAATTCAACACATGAAGTGTGCTTGAAATAATTTTACATTTTTTAACGCAAAAATAAGTTAAGCTCATAAATATTAGCAATACTTCGAAATAAAACAAAATCCTTCTAGGATTCGATTTTAAAATTATTTTTTCTTAACATTATTGGCCTTTAGACATTCGTATGTTTGCGCGGATATTTTAAGATAACGGAATGCCTTCCTGACCTCGATTGTTAATAAATTTTTTTTCTAACGTTATTGATTACAGAGATTGTCTTCACACTTGTAGATTTTTGGATAAAACGCAGAAGCAGTGTTAGAAATTTTTAAATCTAATTGTACAAGTATTTATGCTTACTTATATATTTAAAATAAAAAATTTTACTCACTAAATTGTAATACTCAATTAATCTTTTAATAGATATTCTAAATTCTAGATATGTAATACTTTAAACTCTACTTCTATATATAAAAAATTTATAAAAAATTTTAAATATTTGCACTATGTACGAGCAATTGAACTTTAATTTTTGCTTAAACTTTAATACTAACTTATTTAATTTTAAAATTATTTTTTGTTTATTTTTCGTAATTATTTATCAAAATATTACAACTGTAACTGTTATAATGTTAATTACGATACATCTTCTTTAATTGTTAAATAGCTGATATTTTACTTTAACAATACAAAGTAAGCCAAGCAAGAAAACGGGCGTCGCAGAAAGAGTTTCATTGTATATCTTTAAAAAAAAAAAATTGTACTTATATTATAATTTAATGTTGTATATGTAATTGTAAATTATATATATTTTATCATTTAAAATAACTAATGACTTTTAATCAACAAAAAGAATATATTAATTTTTAATATTTCTGAAATTTTATTATTGATAGAACGTTGAATGTCGTTTTAAAGCTGAAGACATTTGTAGGATGGTTTGTTATCTAAGATTTTGGTATGATTATCTCTAAAATGCTACACATTAAACATTAAAACAAGGATTGAACAAAGTGACATGGATTTATTACTTGATGCATATCTTTAAGTTTTAATTTCTTTCCGCAATTATGTAACCATTGTCCTTATTGTATATAAATATATCTCCTATCTTTTTCAAAGTTCTGTTTCTCTATTTTCTTTCGTCCCCTTTATTTATTTTTAATCTTTGCATTTTAAATATTCAGAAATCATAATGAGAAACGCAGTAGAAACAACATTTGTGAGAATCGCAATATTACTTATTACTTTTGAGGTGTTTGGAGCACAAAACTGGCAGAAAAATAATTGCCCAAAATTACAAAAAACTTTTAATCACACACAGACACCGTATTTTGGAACGTCTACTTCAAATGACAGCTGGAAGCACACTGATGTTTTGCGAGTTATGGGACGTATGAGGGCAGGTAATGCAGCACACTTTTATTGTAATTATATGCACTTTGTCCGACACTTCGAATATTAATGTTATTTGATACAGCTGTATTTAACTAACAATAAGATATATATAAAATTTCAGAACAATCCTTTTTTTTATTTTTATCGATAAAAAATGATTTTACATACTTTTCTTATAAGATTTACACCTCAAATAAACCTATATAATTTAGTTTTTTCAAAATTATTTTACGATATTATTGGAAAGCTGAATTCTTAATTTTTTAAATCCTATATTGAATTATATTTATAATTTAATTATAATATAAATGATGAATTATAATATAAATGATGAATATAATTTAATTATATTTATTATTTGTTTAATTACAATAATTAATAATTTTGTCCAAAAATGCGCTGGGAAACGCGGTGCAGACGCGGTGCACACACACACACACATGCACGCGCGCGCGCATAAATATATGTATATATTAAATCTACTATATTTTATAGGCATTATTGATTAAAAAATACAAACTATCTAAAAATTACGTAACTTTATTTATCTCTAACTTATAACTCTATTTTGATTTGAAAATTTCGTATTCATAATATTGATGTAAAAATTTGTTGGAGTCAAATAGACCCCGGGTAATTACTAAAAGTTAAATGTAAGTTTTATTGTAATAGAGAATTAATTTCAAAATTTGAAATTTTTGTAATACAATATATAAAAAACAAAATTTAAAATAATGCATAATTTCATATTTTATATTATTTTATTCTAAAGCAGAACTCTTTTGCAAAATGTTAAATAGCACATATGAAAATAGAATTATTGAATAGATTAGCGTATTGAAATGCTTTGCGCGTGCCAACATCACGGTATACCTCTTTTAGATTTTGCGGCTTACTAAGGCATTTCAGGATTGCAACAATCTTAGATTAGACACAATAAAACAAGGTCTTAATTGTTTATAGTGCAATGATAATTTATAACTGCATTTACACAGTAAATATAATAAAATAGAAATTTCCTTTTTCCTTTAAATTGCCATTTATTATTTTTATGGCATTTCTTTATAAATTCTTTTATATTAATACGTATAGAGAGTGGACATCTTTCTAATTTAACAGCTGTTTATCAAAGCGCTATAATTATCAGTAATTTATCCGTAATGCGTTTCTGCAGTAATTCTAGGACACACTTCTATAATTACAAGGAACGGAACTCTCTCATTTCCGATTCAAATATACTGTCACATGTGACGATGAATAATATATGGAATAAAACAGAAAGACATAATAAGGAGCAAATTTGTACGAAGTGTATTAATAATTTTCAAGTATGGATAGAAATGCGAGGCATACGTATTCTTTTGTACAACAAGCAGCATATGTTTCAATAGCAATGTGAAACAAAGGTAAGAAACATGTCTATAAATTTGTGCATTTGTGCATTTCTCTGGCATGTATTTACTATTGAAAATAAATTATCTATAAAAGAATATGTCAAGGACAATTGTAATTAAATTAACTGGTTTATTTTTAACGTAAACGACTAAAGAACAATTTACATTTATTTTATACACCTTTAATTTTACTCTTAAACTGTGTATTTATTTTATGTGTTTGATTACTTTATATGTACTTATTTATTCATTTATTTATTTTTACTCAATCGGACATCTTTTCTTATTAGTGGTAAATCACCCTTGAGACCTTATGAATACAAATGACATGTCAATACCATCCAGTCTGTAAACTGTATGGATATTCTCATATGTTATTATGGGTCTCATGAAGATTATACATCGTGACGGAAAATTTTGTTTAACTTTTTCGGGGAAAATTAATGATGGCCAAACTTTGAACCGAAACGTCTTGTAATATTGATTATATCTTATTTTATAATAAATAATTTTGCACAATAATAACAGCGCTGACTCTGAATTGTCTGATGAAATTGTGTTTAATACGATAAAATTTTTATAAAGTTTTGAAATTTTGCTTGTGATATTTTAAATTAACTGTCTTTAAGAAATTTTAGGCTATTAAAAGATATTCCTAATTAGATTTAATTAATCAAGCTTTGTGACAATTTTAAATAATACTTGCTAAAGTAATATATTACAAAATTTATACAAAATGAATCTTAATGAGTCTATATTTACTGAAGTTCATTTAATACATGTAAGGAATAAAAATGCTTAAACATAACTAAAAATAAAATGCTTCAAACAGGATTAAAATATAAATTTTAATTATTATGACTTTTATTTTACAGAATTTCTGTACATATATTATAAAAAGTGATTCCGAGTCAATGGATTTTCAAAGCACAAATCCGTTAAATACTTGGTTAAACCTGCTTTCGGGGAATCTATTACCGATAACCGAAAATTCGTCATTTCCACTATTCTGGAAAATACACAGCGCTTTTGTGTGGTTGCTCGAATTGATTTATATTGTTACGTTTGTTCCTGCCTACTTTTTAGTACCGAAAGATATGAGCGATGGTTTAAATGGCTCAGTCATTATAGATGCGAGCGATATGCTACTCGAATACTTTCAAATATTTGCGCAAATCACACTAGTAAAAGAATTGATACGAAAATTGAATAAGGCTCTGAGCATTGAAGATGAGAATATGAGACATATCGTAATAATGAATCTAAAGCCATTAAAAATTCCATTCACGATTTACTTGGTAACGGGCATATTTATTGCTTTCTCCTGGTTGTGCATGCCGTTTTTGTTGATTTTTGAAAAGAGTACTTTTTACTATACAGATTACAAAATACCAGCTATTTTTTCCAAAGAACCATTTTCTGTCGGTGTTTTTCTGTTAGGTAATGTGATAATATTACTCAACGGCGTGTACGTTTTTTTAAGAAAGGCCAGCCTGGATGTCTATACAGCACATTTGATATCATTGGTATCGGCACAGTATCAATACGTTTCTTTAAGGCTTGTATTAATATTTCGAAGTAATGAGCAGCAGGATAACGCCTGCTGCCGAGAACATAATTCTAAGATGGATTTTTTCGTCGCAAAGGAAATAAAAAAGTTATGTCGGCAACATATCGATGTTATGAAGTAAGTACACTTTTTAGTACTAAGATAACACTAAGTTTACTAAGATAACAAACCGCTTAAAAGATTTTGATTTATTTATATAATGCTAAAGAATTGTATTCATTCAAGTAACGTACTATGGTATTTCATAATATAATATGTCAATTGATTAAATTTTATAAAATGTTATAGACATAGACACATTTTATTACAGCTTAACGTCAATGTTAAAGAAACTGCTATCTGTAAATATTTTCTTTATATATGTGAATAGCGTTTTTCGTATCTGTTTTCTTGGTCTTATAGCAATTAAACTAGTAAGTAATTTATAACATCACATTTAGAATTATCGCATAATTATTTGATATAAATAATAAGTAGTGCTATTAAATTATTTTAAATTACTACTATAGTTATATTATAACATTAATGTATATGTGAAATATCTTTATCACAGATATCTTCATCTTTGTTAGAAGGATTTATGGCAATAATATATGCATCCGGTATAATAACACAGTTCTACGTATTGTGTGCTTGTTTCCAGAAATTATCAGATGCAGTAAGATTAATTATTACGTTTTTTATTATTGTCAATAGCAAAAGTTTATTAATAATTTTTAAATTTTATAAAGAGGATTAATTTTTACTAAATGTCTTAATACTTGCAATATTTATATACAAATAAACCCAGATAACAAAGAACGTCTCAGCAAAATCTGTGCACAAATCTTATATGATTGTTTATGATGTTAGTAATTTATATATTCGTCTTCAACGATTTCGCATTAAAGCAATAATGTATATGTGTGTTGCCAGCAACTTAATAATAAGATGACAGCTTATTAAAATTATCTTGCGTTATTGACAATATGGCAATACTGTATGATCTTATTTATTATTAACATAATGGTAATAGCAGCAAATTTTAATTATAACGATTTAAAAATTTTTGATAAGTTGCAAAAAATTTGCTTACTTAAAATTGTCATATTATGACGGCAAAGCTATTTATAATTAAATGCATACTTTGTTGCTGTAGTTTTGATAACAATACACATTACAATGCAAACAACAAAATGTGCCAGCAACAATACTGACATATTATTATCTGGAAAATAGCTGTTTATTTTTTTAACTATGATATTTAGTAATTGAATATTAATAAGATTATTTTATTTAAATACAGAATGTATATTATATATAAAATTTTGAACATAATATTTTAGAGATGGAGCGCATTTTATATAATTAAAGTTACATAATGTATTTTTGTGTTAAATTTAGAGTTCAGAAATAGCAAATAAAGCATTTAATGAAGATTGGAATCGATTTAATTTATCCATAAAACGTGCATTTTTATTGATGATAACGGCTAGTAATAACATAGAGATTAAACTTTCATTATATGACAAATTTAACTTATCTTTACCTTCGTTTATGTCGGTAAGATATATGTTCTATGAATTAGTAATTTATTTTATAAGTATTCTAAAATAAAAATATAATTTTTAAATTATTTTTTAGGCTTTAAATTCGGCATATTCTATCGCTCTTCTAATATTAAAAATAAATTAAAGACGGATGCATATATCTTATTGGTAAAATGTAGTAATGTATTTGTAATATTATTAATACGGAAAATTGTCACTTTTATACATTAAAATTTATGGTAATATCACGTTGTATGCATCTTTTAGATTTTGCGGATTGTAAGAATCGCAACATTCTCAAATTAAACAAAATAAAATATGATCTTAATTGTCGCTTTATAGCGCAATAATGATTTGATTTGTTTATAATCGCATTTGCACAGTGAATATAATAAAATAAAAATTTCTTTTATTCTGAATTGCCAATGATTGATACAGAGAGTGCTATAACTCGATCGACTTGAGCACTTCCCTCGACGCGCTCTTATTTGTACAATTTAAAAAGTCAATATCTTTATTATTGCGTACCCCAAAACAATGGTGGATTTTCATCTCAATTTCTTATTAGTGGATTGGCTTATGTATACTCCATGATTACTGTTTTAGGAAAGATACTCTTTTGGTAATTTGTTAGTTTTCCGAATAATTAAGTATAAATTTGATAATATAATTGAAGTCAAAATTTTTGTTGCAATGAAAAGATAAATTAAAATAAGAAAATAAGAAAGTAAGAAGCATTTAGCATAACCTACATAAATGTCTAATATGTAATGTTTAAAAAATTTTTATTACTTTGTTACAAATCTAAAACGAACAAAGAATTCTAAACTGTATTGCTATTAAAAAAATTTTTTTAATATAATGTATATTTGAATAAACAAAATATGTTATTATTTTAGCATATTTACCGATTTGTTGTTTAATACAAGGAAACAATGTGCAAAAAAGTAAATTGCTACTTTGTTCATAAATATGTAAAACTTCTGCAAAATACTTCATAGCTTATAATATAAAATTAACACTTCAAATTATTTTCTCAGATTATATATATGTACAGATAGATTACAGATAATTTTTCGTTGATGATGTACGAGTAAGATATTATTCGATACTACGACTTCTCTGGCCTTCGCAGTGCAGCAATTCAGTGACGAGCAATAAGATAATGACTACTGTACGGTCTAGTGCTAATTACAAAGTGCGAATTTCACGGTTGCTTCCAGCTCTATGTTTGAACGAAATGACAGCTGCTAAGGAATTATACCAATTATTTGTAAACTATTCCGTTACTGTCTACTAGTAATGAAAGAAGACACGTAAATTATTATGCGTACAGTAGTATGTGAAATTGTAGATAATAATTACTTTAGAATACTCTTGGACATTCTTGACGTAGAAAATCGTTGCCTACCATCGTACAACATGATATATTCATAGAAGACAAAGAGAAACAGAAATTGAAGAGAAATAGTATACATTGCTTAAATTCTGTAAGCAACTTTTAATCCTGGTAGAAATGTCATATGTCGCCTTCTAGGCACTGAAGGGAGTATGAATGAATAAAGGTAAGTAGATATGTGAAGACACATTGTCTTTCGCTCACACCAGATGTTGATTTTATAAAGTGTTTATAGATTCTTGTAATGGCATTTGCTAATAATCATAAAGAAATAATTATTTCAAGCAAAATATTATTAAATTTAAGTACATTATTTTTGTTGCTCATAAGTTGCTCCATAAGACTTATTTAATTGCAAATAACTTGCTAAAATTTATAATTGTGCAACTTTGCATAAAATTTTAAAATTACCAGACGGTGATTAAAATTAAATGCACCATGGAAATTAAATTACGAGTTAATAGAATTGTTTTGTCACACTCAACTATTTTATTTCAAATATTTTATTTTTTATTCCATAATTTGCTGTAAAATAGCGATCATGGATTTTCAAAACGTGAATCCTCTAAATGTTCGGCTGAACATAGTGTCAGGAAATTTATTTCCAATGACTGCCGACGATTCCTCGTTTCCGATATTTTGGAAAATATACAGCATTCTGGTATGGTTACTCGAAATAATCCAAACATGCGTATTAGTGCCTGGGTGTATTTTTGTGCCGAAAGAGAAGGCACTGAAAGACGGTCTAATCGGTCTAGTGATTACCATGGAAGTGATCTCTACAGTCATACGAATTCACACATGCAGAGGATTAGTGCAACAATTAATTCAGAACTTAAATGATATTCTGCGCATGGATGACGAGTTGATGAGAAGTATAGTTACAACGACTATAAAGACTATGGAAATGCCTTTTAAATTTTATTGGTCGGCCGGTGTAATGTCCATATTATTGTGGAGTGGTACACCGTTAATATTGATTCTTCAAAGAAATTCTTTTTTCTATGTAGATTACAGGATGCCAGTTATCTATAGTAAAGAGCCATTCTCGACCGGTATCTTTGTGTTGGGAAGTGTCATTGTGATGACCAGCAGTGCGTATATTTTTACAAAGAAAGTCAGCGTGGATAGTTACATGATAAATATGATATTGCTGACAACGGCACAATATAAATACATTGCATTAAAACTATCGATGATATTTCAAAATAAGTCGCTTCCGAGTGATCAGGACAATGCTGATACAAAAAAATATCATCTTAAGAGGGATTATTATATTGAAAAGAAGATAAAAGCTTTATGTCGACATCATAACATGATTATTCAGTAAGTTTATTATCTAAAATTTCTCAAAAATTATAAATTTTGAAAGATTTTAAGTTTAAATGAAATATATTTGTGGCGAGTTTATAATATTATACATTTTGGAATTAAGAGGATATAATCGTTATTAAATTCTAGCAATAAGCTAAATCTTTTAAAACGTTTTATCGCAATCTAAATTTGTTATTATAATTATCTGCAATAATACATTCATAATAATATTTACAATATTAATTCTTGCTTTATCTTTTAATAACATCTTAAATTGTATGTGATGCTTCCTGTTTCAGCATAATGACAATGCTAAGAAAATTATTGTCTTTAAATATCAGTTTAATATATTTAATTAGTGTTTTTCGATTTTGTTGCATCGCTATCATGATGATTTCAGTGAGTAACAATATCTAATATTAATTATTCTAGCTAGATCCAAAGGCAGCATAAATATTGTACATTATTAATTAGTATAATATGCGATATATGTTTCGAGAAATTTTAGATACCATCGGTAACTTTATGGGAAGTATTTCTGCACATTATGTATGCAGCTGGCGGAGTAGTGCAGCTCTACATAATATGTTATTGTGTGCAACAGCTATCAGATGCGGTAGAAATATCTATTTGCGCGCGCGCGCGTGCGTGCGTGCGTGCGTGCGTGTGTGTTTGTGTGTGTGTGTGTGTGTGTGTAAAATATACATATATATACACATATTACGTACGAGAAACTTTCCTGTTAAATCAGGAAATTTTTGTATTTAATAAAAATGTTATAATAAATATTTTCTAATTTAGAGTGTTGAAATAACGGATTCTGCATTTCACGAAAAATGGTACCAATACGGAGCATACATAAAACGTACATTTCTGTTAATGATAATGGCGAATAATTTAGAAATTAAACTGTCAACGTTTGAAAAGTACAGTTTATCTCTGTCTTCATTTATGGCAGTGAGTTTTATGCATATTCCATGTGTTATTAGTTTATTTATTTTTTTCTTTACATTTTATTTAGTATTCTCTTTATATTTTTTAAAAAATATTTTAAAATATATATTATAAATTTTTGAATATTTTAGATTTTAAATCAATCGTATTCAATCGCTCTTTTGCTATTAAGAACTAGTTAAAACGTTGCTGAAAATATTTACTGTAAAAGTGAGTATATATTTTTTTATTATATAAATAAAATGTTAATATCTAATATTTTTTGGAAAAGCTAATTTTGTTTACCTAAAATATATAATTTTTGTTTTAGTGAAATTAATATTGCGATGTGTAGTATAATACGTTTAACAATTGAATAAAATTTTAAATAAGTAGTGAGCAAACATTAGAAGAAAATGTCAATTTTATTTTTGCAACTAGAACGTAATATTATGCAGGAACTTATTTCTTGTTCCAATATACTGTCACACGTAATAATGAATAGTCTATTGATAAAAGAGACGTATCATAATGTATTTTATTTATAATTTCAAATATGAAAGAAATGTTTTGTGTACTTCTTTTTACAATAAGCAATGGTTCAATAGCCATGTGAAACAAAGATAATTAATTTAAATAATCTAAATAACAAATAAAATTAACAATTTATAAAGGATTAATAACGACATATGAAGATAAAATTATCAGATATTGTATAATGACATATTAAAATACTTTGTTCGTGTCAAGCAACATCATGTGTGATGTTTGACTTTGTGAGGATTGCAACATTGAACTAATCGATATAAAACAAGACAATTACAAAGAAGTATACAGAGCATTTTTCCATATTTCTTTTCTGAATATTATTAATGCAACAAGTCACGTGTATCTCAATAACAATGTAAAATCGAGATACGATATGTTTATAAATTTATATATGTATGAATTATTTATTAGGGAGTATAATTATACAGATTGATGTATATAATAATATAAAAAAATAATGACAATAGATAAATTAGAAGAGTAAGAAAAAGCGAGAGATAGAGGAAAGAAAAAAAAACTTTAGAATTAAACAAATTTATTTTTAATTTGCGTATTAATTATCGTGCTATTTACTTTTTTACTCTTTTTGAAATTAATGGTTAAAGTAAAATATAATTAAAATTAATTACAAAGAAATATTCTTATTAGAGCATTTACATAAGAAAAATAAAAGTTTGTTTAATATGGAAAACATATTTGTAATTTATTATAACAATAAAAGAAAAAAGAAATTCCTTAGAATCAATAGATATCTGTTTCTCAATTTTATAGAAATGTTTCAATACATACAAAACTATGTTATAACATTATAATTTTTTACTTTTTATCTACTATATCTATTTTTTATTATGAAATAAAAGTTTTAAACAAATCTGAAGTATTTATTTGTAAAGTATTAGAATTCAATTATATGTAGTTCACTTTGAATAAGTTTTCTTTGAAATGTTTACAATAATATCTGTCAGATTAAACTGGATTAATCTATAAACTTAAGCTTACAAAGTTCGCGTTTAGACAGAGTCAGGTTTCGACCGTGCTGTAGTCAACCAAGTACTATAAGATAATTGTTCCTCTACAAGTAATGATAATTACAAAGAAGCTTATAGTTGCATGCATTTTCACAATAAACATAATGAAAAAGGTCATACTGCAATAAATTTCCATATATTCTTGCAATATTTAGCTATGAATTTCTCCATTTTCCTATAATATATGAAGATACTCTCTAATTGTAAGTCTATGCATGGGGCGATATTGCTGTCTCTGCTTTTGTCAACGTGCGTAATTGAAATTGAAGATAGAAGATAATAGAATATCTCTTTTCTTTGTATGATATATTGATAATATCCGAACAGAAAAGAAGTAGTCGAAGGGAATGACTAGATCCACGGTTGGCTGAGGGTAACTTTCAAAACACGATAGAAAAGCAACGTACATCAGTCTAAATCGAACAGTAAGAGATAACAGAATCATAAACTGAAACAAACGACTTTTATGTTGTCTCTGTATACTTAATATTAAACATATTAGTGATGGTCATATAAATAAAATACATATAAATATAAAAACTAATATTTAAAAGAAATCTATTATCTAACTTGTATCACGAGGAACAGCTACCGAGAATATGGACTTTCAAAGCGTGAATCCTCTAAATGTTCGGCTAAACATGGTGTCAGGTAATTTATTTCCAATGACCGCCGACGATTCCTCGTTTCCGATGTTTTGGAAAATATACAGTTTTCTGATATGGTTACTCGAAATAATCCGAACATGCGTATTAGTGCCTGGGTATTTTTTTGTGCCGAAAGAGAAGGCTCTGAAAGACGGCCTAATCGGTTTAGTGATTACCATGGAAGTGATCACTACAGTCATACGAATTCACACATGCAGAGGACTAGTGCAACAATTAATTCAGAACTTAAATGATATTCTGCGCATGGATGACGAGTTGATGAGAAATATAGTTATAACGACTATAAAAGCTATGGAAATGCCTCTTAAATTTTATTGGTCGGCCGGTGTAATGTCCATATTATTGTGGATTGGTACACCGTTAATATTGATTCTTCAAAGAAATTCTTTTTTCTATGTAGATTACAGGATGCCAGTTATATTCAGTAAAGAGCCATTCTCGACCGGTATCTTTGTTTTGGGAAGTGTCGTTATGATGAGCAGCAGTGCGTATATTTTTACAAAGAAAGTTAGCGTGGATAGTTACATGATAAATATGATATTGCTGACAACGGCACAATATAAATACGTCGCATTAAAACTATCGATGATATTTCAAAATAAGTCTCTTCCGAGTGATCAGGACAAATCTGATACAAAAAAATGTCATCTTAAGAGAGATTATTATATTGAAAAAAAGATAAAAGCTTTATGTCGACATCATAACATGATTATTCAGTAAGTTTATTATCTAAAATTTCTCAAAAATTATAAATTTTGAAAGATTTTAAGTTTAAATGAAATATATTTGTGGCGAGTTTATAATATTATACATTTTGGAATTAAGAGGATATAATCGTTATTAAATTCTAGCAATAAGCTAAATCTTTTAAAACGTTTTATCGCAATCTAAATTTGTTATTATAATTATCTGCAATAATACATTCATAATAATATTTACAATATTAATTCTTACTTTATCTTTTAATAACGTCTTAAATTGTATGTGATGCTTTCTGTTTCAGCATAATGATAATGCTAAAAAAATTATTGTCTTTAAATATCAGTTTAATATATTTAATTAGTGTTTTTCGATTTTGTTGCATCGCTATTATGATAATTTCAGTGAGTAACAATATCTAATATTAATTATTCTAGCTAGATCTGTTGTTTGCTAAATCTGAAGGCAAGATAATTGTTGTACATTATCAATCAGTATAATATGTGGTCTATGTTTTGAGAAATTTTAGATACCATTGATAACTTTGTGGGAAGTATTCCTGTACATTTTGTATGCAACCGGCGGAATAGTGCAGCTCTACATAATATGTTATTGTGTGCAACAGCTATCAGATGCGGTAGAAATACATATTTGTGTATATATACATATATATACATATATACACATATTACGTATGAGAAACTTTCCTGTTAAATCAGGAAATGTTTGTATTTAATAAAAATGTTATAATAAATATTGTATCGTCGAAACCTTCCGGTAAGGATAAGTTCCGCTATTTCGATTTTTTGGTGGGAGGTTGAATAAATGAAACGTTTGATTGAGCTCAGGGACAAACCTTTATTGCTCGTAGGGGAAAAGCCTTACGGCATAAAAACCCCTCAGTGATTATACGAGTTAGTAATGCTTCGACTACTCGTATCGTTATAACGTTCGTATTATAATTCGTATTATACGCGGGTACGCGGGGCCCCGGTACGCGAGTCAGACTCGCTACACTGCAACTGCGGGATAACCCTGACAGTTGGTGAATTGTCTTATGATAAACGTTCGAAGGTTATATAAATGTATATACTAAAACAATTACACGAATAATCGCACTGACTTTAGACTAAATACGTGACCGTACTAGACGAGATCTCGCACAGAAGTGAGTATCCTTTTCGCTGACCCTACGTAACCCGCTACCCCTACCTTGTAAGGTAGGCGGTCATAGATTCACGGTCATTCGTTGTTTTACACCGTGGGCGGTCACAAGTTGCATCATCTTGTCTAACATCCCCACTTCACGCTACGGGAACTTCTCGCTTGTTCTGGAATTTTCTAAATCTGTTCTACGGAACAAATATTTTTTAATTTAGAGTGTTGAAATAACGGATTCTGCATTTCACGAAAGATGGTACCAATACGGAGCATACATAAAACGTACATTTTTGTTAATGATAATGGCGAATAATTTAGATGTTAAATTATCAACGTTTGCAAAGTACAATCTTTCCATGTCTTCATTCATGGTAGTAAGTTTTTACATATTCCACGTGTCATTAGTTTATTTATTCTAATATTTAGTATTCTCTTTATATTTTATAAAAAATATTCTAAAATATATATTATAAATTTCTGAATATTTTAGATTTTAAATCAAGCGTACTCAATCGCTCTTTTTCTATTAAGAACTAGTTAAAACTAATTGCTGAAAATATTTAATGTAATAGTGAGTATATACTTTTTATTATATAAATAAAATCTAAATATCTAATATTTTTTTGAAAAGTTAACTTTGTTTATTTAAAATATATAATTTTTGTTTTAGTGGAATTAATATTGCCATGTGTAGTATAATACGTTTAACAATTGAATAAAATTTTAAATAGATAGTGAGCAAACATTAGAAGAAAATGTAAATTTTATTGCAACTAGAACGTAATATTGTGCAGGAACTTATTTCTTGTTCCAATATACTGTCACACGTAATGATAAATAGTCTATTGATAAAAGAGAGATATCATAGTGTATTTATAATTTCAAATATGAAAGAAATGCTTTGTATACTTTTTTTACAATAAGCAATGGTTCAATAGCAATGTAAAACAAAAATAATTAATTTAAATAATCTAAATAAAAATGTGAATAAAATTAACAATTTATATAAAGGATTAATAACGACATATGAAGATAGAATTATCAGATATTGCATAATGACATATTAAAATATTTTGCTCGTGCTAACCAACATCATGTGTGATGTTTGGTTTTGTAAAGATCGCAACATTGAACTAGTCAAAATAAAATAAGACAATTACATAGAAGTATGCAGAGCATTTCTCTACATTTTTTTCTGAATAGTATTAATGCAACAAATTACGTGTATCTGAACAGTAATGTAAAATCGAGATAAGATATATTTATAAATTTAGATATGTATGAATTATTTATACACTGAAAAAATGCACTGTATCCGGTAAGATATGTTGTTGCTGCCAACTACAGATATACTCAATACAATAATATATGCTATTGCAATATCAACATTGTACTTGCATTAACAGTAAATATTATTGTATTGAGTATTTTATGTAGTTGGCAGCCCACAATTACATATGTTATTGGTTATATTACTTTTTTTTTGTGTAGAGAGTATAATTATACAGATAGATGTATATAATAACATATAAAACTAATGACAGTAGATAGATTAGAAGAGCAAGAAAGGGAGAGAGATAAAGGAAAGAAAAAAAGCTTTAGAATTAAACAAATTTATTTTTAATTTGCGCGTTAATTATCGCGCTATTTACTTTTTTACTATTTTTGAAATTAATGGTTAAAGCAAAATATAATTAAAATTAATTACAAAGAAATATTCTTATTAGAGCATTTACATAAGAAAAATAAAAGTTTGTTTAATACAATATAAATGGAAAACATATTTGTAATTTATTATAACAATAAAAGAGAAAAGAAATTTATCTTCTTAGAATCAATAGATATCTGTTTCTCAGTTTTATAGAAATGTTTCAATACATATAGAACTATGTTATAACGTTATGATCTTTTTATCTACTATATCTATTTTTTATTATAAAATAAAAATTTTAAACAAACCTGAAGTATTCATTTGTAAAATATTAGAATTCAATTATATGTAATTCACTTTGAATAAGTTTTCTTTGAAATGTTTACAATAATATCTCTCAGATTAAACTGGATTAATCTATAAACTTAAGCTTAAGAAGTTCGCGTTTAGACAGAGTCAGGTTTCGACCGTGCTGTAGTCAACTAAGTACTATAAGATAATTGTTCCTTTACAAGTAATGATAATTACAAAGAAGCTTATAGTTGCATGCATTTTCACAATAAACATAATGAAAAAGGTCGTACTGCAATAAATTTCTATATATTCTTGCAACATTTAGCTATGAATTTCTTCATTTTCTTGCAATATATGAAGATTCTCTCTAATTGTAAGTCTATTCATGGGGCGATACTGCTGTCTCTGCTTTTGTCAACGTGTTTAATTAAAATTGAAGATAGTAGAATATCTCTTGTCTTTGTATTATATATTGACAATATCCGAACAGAAAAGGAGTAGTCGAAGGGGAATATAATGAATGACTGTAGATCCACGGTTGGCTGAGGGTAACTTTCAAAACGCGATAGAAAAGCAACTTACATCAGTCTGAAAAATAAGAGATAACAGAATCGTAAAATGAAACAAACGACTTTTATGTTGTCTCTGTATACTTAATATTAAACATATCAGTGACGGTCATATAAATAAAGTATATATAGATATAAAAACTAATATTTAAAAGAGATCTATTATCTAACTTGTATCACGAGGAACAGCTACCGAGAATATGGACTTTCAAAGCGTGAATCCTCTAAACGTTCGCTTAAACCTTCTCTCGGGCAATTTACTGCCCTTGAAGTCAGGAAATTCGCAATTTTCGATAACTTGGAGAATATATAGCCTCTTGATATGGTTAATTGAATTTATTCAAACAATTATATTATTTCCCGGATTATTTTTCGTATCACGAGGGAAAGCTTTAGAAGACGGTACAGTTGTTTCTGTGGTTACCATAGAGGTGTTTTTTATGATTGCGCGGATTCATTCACACAAACAGCTGGTGAGTCGCTTAATCCAGAAACTAAATGACATTTTACACTGTGCGGACGAGACGATGAAGAACGTTGTGACAACCACTCTGCAACCTATGGAGAATCCACTCAAGTTTTATTGGTTATCTGGCTCGTTATCTATTTTGGTATGGGCCTGCTTACCGTTCCTATTGGTCTTCAAAAAGGTTTCCTTCTTTTATGATGACTACAGGACACCAGCAGTCTTCTCCAAACAGCCATTCTCGATTAATGTCTTTCTGTTAGGCAGTATCTTCCTACTAATTAGTAACATATACATTTTTGTAAAGAAGGTCGGATTGGATGTTTATATGATACATCTTGTTTTATTGATAACGGCACAGTATCGATATATAGCCATAAAACTTGAGGCAATATTTCGAGACGGAAATTCGTTAAGTGAGTTCGATGAGTCTCACCAGAAATATTACTCTGGAATAAATCGGTGGGTAGAAAAAGAAGTGACAGCATTATGTCGACATCACAACACTGTTATTCAGTAAGTAATAAGAAAAAGATTTTTTCAAGATTATAAACTAAATCAATTTTTTAAAGAAAATATCTGTAAGAATGCAACAATAAAGGCAAATTATTAAAAAAAATTGAAATCTAAAAATTAACTTATATAATAATAATTTTTCTTAATTCTCATTTGAAAGAAAATCCCATTACACTCTTATACTACACTTACGCGTATCATATTTTTAATTTTATTATTATTATTATATTCTGTTACATATTTACGTAATTTAGTTAAACTAAATATGATAAAAATATGACAAAATTAAATATTAAAAATTTAAACTACATTACAGTTAATGATAAAAATATGACAAAATTAAATATAAAAAAATTAAACTACATTAAAATGTAATAATTTTGGAGTGATTTATAATATAAACATATGATATAATAAACATTTTTTGATAAATGTGCAATCTTACAGGTTGAACGAGAAATGAAGATTTTTATCGATTAAAATATAATTTCTAATATGTTCAGACTAAATTCCAAATATAAAAGTATAGAATACTTATAATAAAACGTTTTATAATATCTTATGTGACGGGAGCTTTGTTTTAGCTTATCATCTATGTTAAAGAAATTACTGTCTTTGAACTTCAGTCTGATTTATGTCAACAGCGTTTTACGGTTTTGTTTTGTCGGTATCATGTTGAGTACAGTAAGTAAAGAGTGCTAACATTAATTGTTCTATTAATATTGGCAGTTAATATATTAATATAGAAAATTAATATTAAATATGAAAATAAATATGTGCATATGTATAAATTATATAAGCGATATATTTTTACATTAAGATACCATCAACAAATCTCCTGGAAGCTTTCTTGATCATAATGTACTCATGTGGCTCAATAGTACAATTTTACATGTTGTGCTCTTGCCTTCAACAATTGCTAGACGCGGTAAGTTGCAATATAATATTTACAAAGTTTATCTTACAAATTGTCGTAATCACTTATTTTGGCATAAAATATTCTCTCTCTCTCTCTCTCTCTCTCTCTCTCTCTCTCTCTTTATATATATATATATATATAATACATTTAAAATTATTGTTAAATAAACATTTATTGAAATATATATTAATTTATTCTGTATGTTTAATTTAGAGCAAAGAAATGACAAATAATGCATTTCACGAAAAATGGTATCAGTTTGGACCATCTGTGAAACGTACATTTATGTCGATGATATTAAGTAATAATTTAGAGTGCAAGCTTTCAATGTGCGACAAGTTTAATTTGTCTTTATCCTCATTTATGACGGTAAGAGTTTATATAGTTTCTATATTTTTATAAACAATGACGTTATAATGAAATTTCATGTCTATTTCTCTAAATTTTTTTTTATAATCTTTTTAGATCTTAAATCAATCGTATTCGATTACTCTTCTTCTCTTACGAGCACAATAATGAAAAACACGTATGTTATTTAAATGCAATATTTTTAAAATAAATTCTTTATTTTTTAAACTAATGGTAAATAAATTTGTGAGTAATTTAATTAAAATTAGTAATTATATTAAAAAATTAGTAATTAGAAACGTGTACCACTTATTATAATATAACGAAATAATTTATAAAAATAGTATTAGAAGATAATAAAAATGAAAATTAAAAATAACAGCATAGCAGATTAAAACTGTAAAAAATTTATTATGTACGTATTGTGTATAACTGTCAATATTAAAACTGAAATTTACTTCAATATTTCAAAGAATAACATTTATTTACGAAGTAAATCCATATTCAACTTAACATAATGTAGATTAACACGTAGCTTTTTCATTGACAAAATTTATACATTGTATTTTTTAAAATTCTAAAGATTTTCGCTACTTCAGAACAATAAACCAGAAACTATGAATTTTTTTTCACACAACACAGTACAAATTACAATAAAATTTATGTATCTATATATCATACTAATGAATATAATAAAGAGAGTAAGAGTAATGTGAGCATTGCTGCAATAAACCGTCACTGCAATATTTATTAATGAACTTCTTCATTTCTTTTATACGTATAATATAAAATTATCGTTCAACGAGAGACATTTGTTATATTGTAGTAATTAATCTACTACCTTAGATAGCGATCACAGAACAATCATAAGTAATTATTTAAAAAATGAAAATTTGTCATCGTATGTACATACAACATCGCATATTAATAACACTAGAAAGTAAAATTAATATACTTCCAAAAATTGATAATACTTTATCAACATTTTTTACATTCGATAGTTTAAATCGCTCATTTTCTTCTAGAGAAAACAAAATGCTCGGTGATAATATGGAAACCGAGGAGTGAGTAAGCACGTTTAATACTAAAGGTAGCTCTCAAGGACCAGTTGTGCTAACAATAACTTTGAACATTAAATGTAATTAGTTACAAAGTTTCTTTCCTTTTGTGTTTAAAGAGGGAATTTTCAGAAAGTCGTTCTTAGGGATTAATTGATTAAATCAATCAATTTTTTTTCCAAATTAACTGTAATTACATACACTTATTCGGTATGAGCAAACATTTTCATTTGGATAACGTTCAGTTTTAAATTCACAGTGGCATTGAACACATAAGTATTGAAAGCATCAAATGCTCACAATGTTTAAAAGAAACTGTATCAAGAACATGGATTTTCAAAACGTAAATCTTCTGAACGTACGAATAAATTTGCTGTCTGGCAACTTGTTTCCAATGACAACAGATAATTCGCGATTCCCCATTGGCTGGAAGATATATAGTGCTGTTATATGGTTGATGATCTTAGCCATAGTTATTGCGTTTTTTATTGGGTTTAACATGGTGTCCAAGATGAAAGCTATAAGCGACGGCATGATTGGCACCGTGTTCGTCGCAGAAGTATTCTTCATGGTCGTGCGTATTCACGCGCACAGGGATCTGATTGTACAATTAATCAGAAATATGAATGACATTCTTCGCGTTCAGGACGAGACCATGAGGTGCATTGTGATGGCTTCTCTAAAACTGATGCATTCTCCATTCAAATTTTACTGGTTGTCTGGCGTCACAACCGTGGTAATTTGGATCGGCGTGCCGCTCACGGCAGTCTTCAGAAAGAATTCTTTCTTCTATGAGGATTACAGATTGCCGTTTGCCATCTCCAAGCAGCCATTCTCAACGGAAATTTTCCTGTTGGGTGGTTTTATGTTGGTACTCTGCAGCGTGTATGTTATTTTTAAAAAGGCGGCCGTGGACATCTATATGTTGAATTTTGTGATGTTGATGACAGCTCAATATCGTTACATTGCGGTAAAACTTCACAAACTATTTCAAGAAAAATATTCGCAGGATAAACGTGCTAATTCTCGAATGAAAAATATAGATTTAGGGGCAGAAACAGAGATGATAGCAATATGTAGGCATTTTAACGCCGTAGTTCAGTAAGTAGTCGATGAATATTAAATATTTGTTGATAAAATTATTATGAATTAATTTTACTTTTTATCTCATTCAATTATTATCAAGTTACCATTCTTGACATTGAAAATTTTTAGCGTTATTTATTTTACCATATATGTAAGTTGTACTGTGTATCTCTTTCAGTATGTCGTCTATGCTGAAGAAGTTACTGTCATCAAACTTTTGTTTAATTTATATGAGTAGCATCTTACGGTTCTCTTTCGTCGGTGTCATGTTAAGTAATACAGTGAGTAATATTTATTAATATTAATTGTTTTATATTTTATACCGATTTTCTTTTAATTTATAAATATTAATGACGCAAATTATTATTAATTATAATTTATTATCATCTATTAACAATGTTTCACACGGAATATATTATTTTATATGTTTACGTTAATAGTTGACAATTAATTAATTTACAAAATTTATAATTCTAATAATAGTAATCACATTTTGTTTTAAAAATTAAAAAATTTTTTTAATGTGAGCAAATTAAAAGAATATTTGAAAGTTATGTAAGCAAGTGTAATGATATATTTCTTCCTTTCTTTTAATATAACTTTTTAGAGACTATTGACGACTGTTGTTGAACGAATTGCGATGATCTTCTTTGCTTCTGGTGAAATATTACAATTTTATATATTGTGTTCTAATGTACAAAAATTATTAGATGCGGTATGTTTTGCTATATATTATTTTTACTCTATTTATTTCAATAATTACGTTGAAGATTTGCAGCAGCATATTTTTATTACTATATATTATACATATATATGCTTCTAACAAATAATATAATATGACAATAAAATAAACATTTATTTTTTAAATATTTATAGAAGATATTATTGCATGAATTTTTGTTTGAATAGAATAGAAAACATTTACGAACTGTGAACATTTCTGAAATAGTAACATTAAATCAAAAGACACTCATAATTAATAGTTATATTTCGAATGCGCAGTTAATTTCCATGTTTGATTTAGAGTACGGAAATGACATATATGGCATTTCATGAAAATTGGTATCAATCGCGGCTGTCAATAAAACGCAAATTTATGTTATTAATATTAGGCAATAGTCTAAAATGTAGAATTGCCGCATTTGAAAAGTTTACTATTTCCCTGCCATCATTTATGACAGTAAGATCACATGTATTTATTATACATATCTGCACTTACGCAAAACTATTGTTATTTAAAAGTTTTTTAAAACATTGTTAAAAATATTTCAGATTTTGAATCAGGCATACTCCATTTCTGTTTTATGTTTAAAAATTGTTAAAAAATAATGAAGAACATAAACATCTACTATAAATATCCTAAATAAGATGTAAAACTTTATTATGGAAGGTAAATATATGTAATATAATAATATCTTTATTTGCTTTAGCATAAAGCCAAGAAGAGGAGATAAATATATGTATAATAATTAGTAAACTTGTGAACAGTTTATCATTTCGCTCAAATTTATAATATTTCTTTCAGATAAAAATCACAAGGAAATTATTAGAGATATTTATATTTATATAAGTATTATTAATGGATTTTATATAACACATGATATATATATATATATATATATATGTATGTATATATATCAGATATAAATAAAGAAGAAATAAAAATCTCGATTATGTCAGCAATAATAGCGTGTAATTTTTATTTTATCGTGAAAATTTATCGTACAGTATAATAAACATTATTATCATTAGCTAAACTCTTTTTTTTATTAAATAATTAAGTTAATATGTACAAAATGTTTCTTAAGTCTAAATACTAAATACGAAATTATATATTTGTTGCCATATATACAACTATAAATTATTACATACAATATATTTATTAATGTAAGCATTAATAAATTAGTCATTGACATTATATATAAAAGAGCATCGTAGAACTTAATAATTGCAGGACAAAAAGGTATAAGTCAAATAAAACAATTTGATTTTTCTTACAAAAATCTATTTTGTAATTCATAAAAATATAAATCGCTTTATAATCTATTATTTGTATAATTAAAGAATGGTAAAGGATATGGTAATAAATAAATACATTAGTACATTTTGCTCTGCAAAAATTAAAGCGTGAAAACAATACAGTAAATTTAAAAAGAAGTAACTTATTAAATAAAATAAATTTACAAAATTTCAGTTTTTTAATATATTATCTGAAAAAGATAAATATATTCCTTATAAATATATATATATATATATATATATATATATATATATATATAGTATATATGTAATAGAGAAAATTTACATGATTTATATCTTGCAAAATATACTCATGTATGTATGTTAACTTCTATAAGTACATCTATATTTCAAATATTTTTGCCATTTACATTGTTACTTTGAAGTGAAAATTGATATTATTTCTTTTTATTTTTTTTCACAATTTTATAAAATTCTTAAAAAGTAAAATTATCTATGTAATTGTAATTCAGAAACCCATTTTGAGAAAAAACAAAAGCAAATCAAGTTTCTAATGAAAATTACGGCTACATGATTGTTTTTGGTATTGTAATGAGTACAATACCAATTATTTTATTATTTTATATGTTTTGAAATGTATAAAATAATTTAAAAAGTTTTAACAATACAATATCACATTACTGAATACGGTTTATATAACTGTTCTTTACATAAGTATAATTGAATCATAATATGTTGAAGCAATATTCATCAGCTATAAAG
>NC_050472.1:62877-83696 GCF_013373865.1 Monomorium pharaonis | reverse complement strand
CTCTCTCTCTCTCTCTCTCTCTCTCTCTCTCTTTCTCTCTCTCTCTGTAATTGTAATTTATAGTTTATAGATATTTTAACAAGAATTTCTTTATAGCTGATGAATATTGCTTCAACATATTATGATTCAATTATACTTTATGTAAAGAACAGTTATATAAACCGTATTCAGTAATGTGATATTGTATTGTAAAACTTTTTAAATTATTTTATACATTTCAAAACATATAAAATAATAAAATAATTGGTATTGTACTCATTACAATACCAAAAACAATCATGTAGCCGTAATTTTCATTAGAAAACTTGATTTGCTTTTGTTTTTTCTCAAAATGGGTTTCTGAATTACAATTACATAGATAATTTTACTTTTTAAGAATTTTATAAAATTGTGAAAAAAAATAAAAAGAAATAATATCAATTTTCACTTCAAAGTAACAATGTAAATGGCAAAAATATTTGAAATATAGATGTACTTATAGAAGTTAAACATACATACATGAGTATATTTTGCAAGATATAAATCATGTAAATTTTCTCTATTACATATATACTATATATATATATATATATATATATATATATATATATATATTTATAAGGAATATATTTATCTTTTTCAGATAATATATTAAAAAACTGAAATTTTGTAAATTTATTTTATTTAATAAGTTACTTCTTTTTAAATTTACTGTATTGTTTTCACGCTTTAATTTTTGCAGAGCAAAATGTACTAATGTATTTATTTATTACCATATCCTTTACCATTCTTTAATTATACAAATAATAGATTATAAAGCGATTTATATTTTTATGAATTACAAAATAGATTTTTGTAAGAAAAATCAAATTGTTTTATTTGACTTATACCTTTTTGTCCTGCAATTATTAAGTTCTACGATGCTCTTTTATATATAATGTCAATGACTAATTTATTAATGCTTACATTAATAAATATATTGTATGTAATAATTTATAGTTGTATATATGGCAACAAATATATAATTTCGTATTTAGTATTTAGACTTAAGAAACATTTTGTACATATTAACTTAATTATTTAATAAAAAAAAGAGTTTAGCTAATGATAATAATGTTTATTATACTGTACGATAAATTTTCACGATAAAATAAAAATTACACGCTATTATTGCTGACATAATCGAGATTTTTATTTCTTCTTTATTTATATCTGATATATATACATACATATATATATATATATATATATATATCATGTGTTATATAAAATCCATTAATAATACTTATATAAATATAAATATCTCTAATAATTTCCTTGTGATTTTTATCTGAAAGAAATATTATAAATTTGAGCGAAATGATAAACTGTTCACAAGTTTACTAATTATTATACATATATTTATCTCCTCTTCTTGGCTTTATGCTAAAGCAAATAAAGATATTATTATATTACATATATTTACCTTCCATAATAAAGTTTTACATCTTATTTAGGATATTTATAGTAGATGTTTATGTTCTTCATTATTTTTTAACAATTTTTAAACATAAAACAGAAATGGAGTATGCCTGATTCAAAATCTGAAATATTTTTAACAATGTTTTAAAAAACTTTTAAATAACAATAGTTTTGCGTAAGTGCAGATATGTATAATAAATACATGTGATCTTACTGTCATAAATGATGGCAGGGAAATAGTAAACTTTTCAAATGCGGCAATTCTACATTTTAGACTATTGCCTAATATTAATAACATAAATTTGCGTTTTATTGACAGCCGCGATTGATACCAATTTTCATGAAATGCCATATATGTCATTTCCGTACTCTAAATCAAACATGGAAATTAACTGCGCATTCGAAATATAACTATTAATTATGAGTGTCTTTTGATTTAATGTTACTATTTCAGAAATGTTCACAGTTCGTAAATGTTTTCTATTCTATTCAAACAAAAATTCATGCAATAATATCTTCTATAAATATTTAAAAAATAAATGTTTATTTTATTGTCATATTATATTATTTGTTAGAAGCATATATATGTATAATATATAGTAATAAAAATATGCTGCTGCAAATCTTCAACGTAATTATTGAAATAAATAGAGTAAAAATAATATATAGCAAAACATACCGCATCTAATAATTTTTGTACATTAGAACACAATATATAAAATTGTAATATTTCACCAGAAGCAAAGAAGATCATCGCAATTCGTTCAACAACAGTCGTCAATAGTCTCTAAAAAGTTATATTAAAAGAAAGGAAGAAATATATCATTACACTTGCTTACATAACTTTCAAATATTCTTTTAATTTGCTCACATTAAAAAAATTTTTTAATTTTTAAAACAAAATGTGATTACTATTATTAGAATTATAAATTTTGTAAATTAATTAATTGTCAACTATTAACGTAAACATATAAAATAATATATTCCGTGTGAAACATTGTTAATAGATGATAATAAATTATAATTAATAATAATTTGCGTCATTAATATTTATAAATTAAAAGAAAATCGGTATAAAATATAAAACAATTAATATTAATAAATATTACTCACTGTATTACTTAACATGACACCGACGAAAGAGAACCGTAAGATGCTACTCATATAAATTAAACAAAAGTTTGATGACAGTAACTTCTTCAGCATAGACGACATACTGAAAGAGATACACAGTACAACTTACATATATGGTAAAATAAATAACGCTAAAAAATTTTCAATGTCAAGAATGGTAACTTGATAATAATTGAATGAGATAAAAAGTAAAATTAATTCATAATAATTTTATCAACAAATATTTAATATTCATCGACTACTTACTGAACTACGGCGTTAAAATGCCTACATATTGCTATCATCTCTGTTTCTGCCCCTAAATCTATATTTTTCATTCGAGAATTAGCACGTTTATCCTGCGAATATTTTTCTTGAAATAGTTTGTGAAGTTTTACCGCAATGTAACGATATTGAGCTGTCATCAACATCACAAAATTCAACATATAGATGTCCACGGCCGCCTTTTTAAAAATAACATACACGCTGCAGAGTACCAACATAAAACCACCCAACAGGAAAATTTCCGTTGAGAATGGCTGCTTGGAGATGGCAAACGGCAATCTGTAATCCTCATAGAAGAAAGAATTCTTTCTGAAGACTGCCGTGAGCGGCACGCCGATCCAAATTACCACGGTTGTGACGCCAGACAACCAGTAAAATTTGAATGGAGAATGCATCAGTTTTAGAGAAGCCATCACAATGCACCTCATGGTCTCGTCCTGAACGCGAAGAATGTCATTCATATTTCTGATTAATTGTACAATCAGATCCCTGTGCGCGTGAATACGCACGACCATGAAGAATACTTCTGCGACGAACACGGTGCCAATCATGCCGTCGCTTATAGCTTTCATCTTGGACACCATGTTAAACCCAATAAAAAACGCAATAACTATGGCTAAGATCATCAACCATATAACAGCACTATATATCTTCCAGCCAATGGGGAATCGCGAATTATCTGTTGTCATTGGAAACAAGTTGCCAGACAGCAAATTTATTCGTACGTTCAGAAGATTTACGTTTTGAAAATCCATGTTCTTGATACAGTTTCTTTTAAACATTGTGAGCATTTGATGCTTTCAATACTTATGTGTTCAATGCCACTGTGAATTTAAAACTGAACGTTATCCAAATGAAAATGTTTGCTCATACCGAATAAGTGTATGTAATTACAGTTAATTTGGAAAAAAAATTGATTGATTTAATCAATTAATCCCTAAGAACGACTTTCTGAAAATTCCCTCTTTAAACACAAAAGGAAAGAAACTTTGTAACTAATTACATTTAATGTTCAAAGTTATTGTTAGCACAACTGGTCCTTGAGAGCTACCTTTAGTATTAAACGTGCTTACTCACTCCTCGGTTTCCATATTATCACCGAGCATTTTGTTTTCTCTAGAAGAAAATGAGCGATTTAAACTATCGAATGTAAAAAATGTTGATAAAGTATTATCAATTTTTGGAAGTATATTAATTTTACTTTCTAGTGTTATTAATATGCGATGTTGTATGTACATACGATGACAAATTTTCATTTTTTAAATAATTACTTATGATTGTTCTGTGATCGCTATCTAAGGTAGTAGATTAATTACTACAATATAACAAATGTCTCTCGTTGAACGATAATTTTATATTATACGTATAAAAGAAATGAAGAAGTTCATTAATAAATATTGCAGTGACGGTTTATTGCAGCAATGCTCACATTACTCTTACTCTCTTTATTATATTCATTAGTATGATATATAGATACATAAATTTTATTGTAATTTGTACTGTGTTGTGTGAAAAAAAATTCATAGTTTCTGGTTTATTGTTCTGAAGTAGCGAAAATCTTTAGAATTTTAAAAAATACAATGTATAAATTTTGTCAATGAAAAAGCTACGTGTTAATCTACATTATGTTAAGTTGAATATGGATTTACTTCGTAAATAAATGTTATTCTTTGAAATATTGAAGTAAATTTCAGTTTTAATATTGACAGTTATACACAATACGTACATAATAAATTTTTTACAGTTTTAATCTGCTATGCTGTTATTTTTAATTTTCATTTTTATTATCTTCTAATACTATTTTTATAAATTATTTCGTTATATTATAATAAGTGGTACACGTTTCTAATTACTAATTTTTTAATATAATTACTAATTTTAATTAAATTACTCACAAATTTATTTACCATTAGTTTAAAAAATAAAGAATTTATTTTAAAAATATTGCATTTAAATAACATACGTGTTTTTCATTATTGTGCTCGTAAGAGAAGAAGAGTAATCGAATACGATTGATTTAAGATCTAAAAAGATTATAAAAAAAAATTTAGAGAAATAGACATGAAATTTCATTATAACGTCATTGTTTATAAAAATATAGAAACTATATAAACTCTTACCGTCATAAATGAGGATAAAGACAAATTAAACTTGTCGCACATTGAAAGCTTGCACTCTAAATTATTACTTAATATCATCGACATAAATGTACGTTTCACAGATGGTCCAAACTGATACCATTTTTCGTGAAATGCATTATTTGTCATTTCTTTGCTCTAAATTAAACATACAGAATAAATTAATATATATTTCAATAAATGTTTATTTAACAATAATTTTAAATGTATTATATATATATATATATATAAAGAGAGAGAGAGAGAGAGAGAGAGAGAGAGAGAGAGAGAATATTTTATGCCAAAATAAGTGATTACGACAATTTGTAAGATAAACTTTGTAAATATTATATTGCAACTTACCGCGTCTAGCAATTGTTGAAGGCAAGAGCACAACATGTAAAATTGTACTATTGAGCCACATGAGTACATTATGATCAAGAAAGCTTCCAGGAGATTTGTTGATGGTATCTTAATGTAAAAATATATCGCTTATATAATTTATACATATGCACATATTTATTTTCATATTTAATATTAATTTTCTATATTAATATATTAACTGCCAATATTAATAGAACAATTAATGTTAGCACTCTTTACTTACTGTACTCAACATGATACCGACAAAACAAAACCGTAAAACGCTGTTGACATAAATCAGACTGAAGTTCAAAGACAGTAATTTCTTTAACATAGATGATAAGCTAAAACAAAGCTCCCGTCACATAAGATATTATAAAACGTTTTATTATAAGTATTCTATACTTTTATATTTGGAATTTAGTCTGAACATATTAGAAATTATATTTTAATCGATAAAAATCTTCATTTCTCGTTCAACCTGTAAGATTGCACATTTATCAAAAAATGTTTATTATATCATATGTTTATATTATAAATCACTCCAAAATTATTACATTTTAATGTAGTTTAATTTTTTTATATTTAATTTTGTCATATTTTTATCATTAACTGTAATGTAGTTTAAATTTTTAATATTTAATTTTGTCATATTTTTATCATATTTAGTTTAACTAAATTACGTAAATATGTAACAGAATATAATAATAATAATAAAATTAAAAATATGATACGCGTAAGTGTAGTATAAGAGTGTAATGGGATTTTCTTTCAAATGAGAATTAAGAAAAATTATTATTATATAAGTTAATTTTTAGATTTCAATTTTTTTTAATAATTTGCCTTTATTGTTGCATTCTTACAGATATTTTCTTTAAAAATTGATTTAGTTTATAATCTTGAAAAAATCTTTTTCTTATTACTTACTGAATAACAGTGTTGTGATGTCGACATAATGCTGTCACTTCTTTTTCTACCCACCGATTTATTCCAGAGTAATATTTCTGGTGAGACTCATCGAACTCACCTAACGAATTTCCGTCTCGAAATATTGCCGCAAGTTTTATGGCTATATATCGATACTGTGCCGTTATCAATAAAACAAGATGTATCATATAAACATCCAATCCGACCTTCTTTACAAAAATGTATATGTTACTAATTAGTAGGAAGATACTGCCTAACAGAAAGACATTAATCGAGAATGGCTGTTTGGAGAAGACTGCTGGTGTCCTGTAGTCATCATAAAAGAAGGAAACCTTTTTGAAGACCAATAGGAACGGTAAGCAGGCCCATACCAAAATAGATAACGAGCCAGATAACCAATAAAACTTGAGTGGATTCTCCATAGGTTGCAGAGTGGTTGTCACAACGTTCTTCATCGTCTCGTCCGCACAGTGTAAAATGTCATTTAGTTTCTGGATTAAGCGACTCACCAGCTGTTTGTGTGAATGAATCCGCGCAATCATAAAAAACACCTCTATGGTAACCACAGAAACAACTGTACCGTCTTCTAAAGCTTTCCCTCGTGATACGAAAAATAATCCGGGAAATAATATAATTGTTTGAATAAATTCAATTAACCATATCAAGAGGCTATATATTCTCCAAGTTATCGAAAATTGCGAATTTCCTGACTTCAAGGGCAGTAAATTGCCCGAGAGAAGGTTTAAGCGAACGTTTAGAGGATTCACGCTTTGAAAGTCCATATTCTCGGTAGCTGTTCCTCGTGATACAAGTTAGATAATAGATCTCTTTTAAATATTAGTTTTTATATCTATATATACTTTATTTATATGACCGTCACTGATATGTTTAATATTAAGTATACAGAGACAACATAAAAGTCGTTTGTTTCATTTTACGATTCTGTTATCTCTTATTTTTCAGACTGATGTAAGTTGCTTTTCTATCGCGTTTTGAAAGTTACCCTCAGCCAACCGTGGATCTACAGTCATTCATTATATTCCCCTTCGACTACTCCTTTTCTGTTCGGATATTGTCAATATATAATACAAAGACAAGAGATATTCTACTATCTTCAATTTTAATTAAACACGTTGACAAAAGCAGAGACAGCAGTATCGCCCCATGAATAGACTTACAATTAGAGAGAATCTTCATATATTGCAAGAAAATGAAGAAATTCATAGCTAAATGTTGCAAGAATATATAGAAATTTATTGCAGTACGACCTTTTTCATTATGTTTATTGTGAAAATGCATGCAACTATAAGCTTCTTTGTAATTATCATTACTTGTAAAGGAACAATTATCTTATAGTACTTAGTTGACTACAGCACGGTCGAAACCTGACTCTGTCTAAACGCGAACTTCTTAAGCTTAAGTTTATAGATTAATCCAGTTTAATCTGAGAGATATTATTGTAAACATTTCAAAGAAAACTTATTCAAAGTGAATTACATATAATTGAATTCTAATATTTTACAAATGAATACTTCAGGTTTGTTTAAAATTTTTATTTTATAATAAAAAATAGATATAGTAGATAAAAAGATCATAACGTTATAACATAGTTCTATATGTATTGAAACATTTCTATAAAACTGAGAAACAGATATCTATTGATTCTAAGAAGATAAATTTCTTTTCTCTTTTATTGTTATAATAAATTACAAATATGTTTTCCATTTATATTGTATTAAACAAACTTTTATTTTTCTTATGTAAATGCTCTAATAAGAATATTTCTTTGTAATTAATTTTAATTATATTTTGCTTTAACCATTAATTTCAAAAATAGTAAAAAAGTAAATAGCGCGATAATTAACGCGCAAATTAAAAATAAATTTGTTTAATTCTAAAGCTTTTTTTCTTTCCTTTATCTCTCTCCCTTTCTTGCTCTTCTAATCTATCTACTGTCATTAGTTTTATATGTTATTATATACATCTATCTGTATAATTATACTCTCTACACAAAAAAAAAGTAATATAACCAATAACATATGTAATTGTGGGCTGCCAACTACATAAAATACTCAATACAATAATATTTACTGTTAATGCAAGTACAATGTTGATATTGCAATAGCATATATTATTGTATTGAGTATATCTGTAGTTGGCAGCAACAACATATCTTACCGGATACAGTGCATTTTTTCAGTGTATAAATAATTCATACATATCTAAATTTATAAATATATCTTATCTCGATTTTACATTACTGTTCAGATACACGTAATTTGTTGCATTAATACTATTCAGAAAAAAATGTAGAGAAATGCTCTGCATACTTCTATGTAATTGTCTTATTTTATTTTGACTAGTTCAATGTTGCGATCTTTACAAAACCAAACATCACACATGATGTTGGTTAGCACGAGCAAAATATTTTAATATGTCATTATGCAATATCTGATAATTCTATCTTCATATGTCGTTATTAATCCTTTATATAAATTGTTAATTTTATTCACATTTTTATTTAGATTATTTAAATTAATTATTTTTGTTTTACATTGCTATTGAACCATTGCTTATTGTAAAAAAAGTATACAAAGCATTTCTTTCATATTTGAAATTATAAATACACTATGATATCTCTCTTTTATCAATAGACTATTTATCATTACGTGTGACAGTATATTGGAACAAGAAATAAGTTCCTGCACAATATTACGTTCTAGTTGCAATAAAATTTACATTTTCTTCTAATGTTTGCTCACTATCTATTTAAAATTTTATTCAATTGTTAAACGTATTATACTACACATGGCAATATTAATTCCACTAAAACAAAAATTATATATTTTAAATAAACAAAGTTAACTTTTCAAAAAAATATTAGATATTTAGATTTTATTTATATAATAAAAAGTATATACTCACTATTACATTAAATATTTTCAGCAATTAGTTTTAACTAGTTCTTAATAGAAAAAGAGCGATTGAGTACGCTTGATTTAAAATCTAAAATATTCAGAAATTTATAATATATATTTTAGAATATTTTTTATAAAATATAAAGAGAATACTAAATATTAGAATAAATAAACTAATGACACGTGGAATATGTAAAAACTTACTACCATGAATGAAGACATGGAAAGATTGTACTTTGCAAACGTTGATAATTTAACATCTAAATTATTCGCCATTATCATTAACAAAAATGTACGTTTTATGTATGCTCCGTATTGGTACATCTTTCGTGAAATGCAGAATCCGTTATTTCAACACTCTAAATTAAAAAATATTTATTATACATTTTTATTAAATACAAACATTTCCTGATTTAACAGGAAAGTTTCTCATACGTAATATGTGTATATATGTATATATATGTATATATACACAAATATGTATTTCTACCGCATCTGATAGCTGTTGCACACAATAACATATTATGTAGAGCTGCACTATTCCGCCGGTTGCATACAAAATGTACAGGAATACTTCCCACAAAGTTATCAATGGTATCTAAAATTTCTCAAAACATAGACCACATATTATACTGATTGATAATGTACAACAATTATCTTGCCTTCAGATTTAGCAAACAACAGATCTAGCTAGAATAATTAATATTAGATATTGTTACTCACTGAAATTATCATAATAGCGATGCAACAAAATCGAAAAACACTAATTAAATATATTAAACTGATATTTAAAGACAATAATTTTTTTAGCATTATCATTATGCTGAAACAGAAAGCATCACATACAATTTAAGACGTTATTAAAAGATAAAGTAAGAATTAATATTGTAAATATTATTATGAATGTATTATTGCAGATAATTATAATAACAAATTTAGATTGCGATAAAACGTTTTAAAAGATTTAGCTTATTGCTAGAATTTAATAACGATTATATCCTCTTAATTCCAAAATGTATAATATTATAACTCGCCACAAATATATTTCATTTAAACTTAAAATCTTTCAAAATTTATAATTTTTGAGAAATTTTAGATAATAACTTACTGAATAATCATGTTATGATGTCGACATAAAGCTTTATCTTTTTTTCAATATAATAATCTCTCTTAAGATGACATTTTTTTGTATCAGATTTGTCCTGATCACTCGGAAGAGACTTATTTTGAAATATCATCGATAGTTTTAATGCGACGTATTTATATTGTGCCGTTGTCAGCAATATCATATTTATCATGTAACTATCCACGCTAACTTTCTTTGTAAAAATATACGCACTGCTGCTCATCATAACGACACTTCCCAAACAAAGATACCGGTCGAGAATGGCTCTTTACTGAATATAACTGGCATCCTGTAATCTACATAGAAAAAAGAATTTCTTTGAAGAATCAATATTAACGGTGTACCAATCCACAATAATATGGACATTACACCGGCCGACCAATAAAATTTAAGAGGCATTTCCATAGCTTTTATAGTCGTTATAACTATATTTCTCATCAACTCGTCATCCATGCGCAGAATATCATTTAAGTTCTGAATTAATTGTTGCACTAGTCCTCTGCATGTGTGAATTCGTATGACTGTAGTGATCACTTCCATGGTAATCACTAAACCGATTAGGCCGTCTTCAGAGCCTTCTCTTTCGGCACAAAAAAAATACCCAGGCACTAATACGCATGTTCGGATTATTTCGAGTAACCATATCAGAAAACTGTATATTTTCCAAAACATCGGAAACGAGGAATCGTCGGCGGTCATTGGAAATAAATTACCTGACACCATGTTTAGCCGAACATTAGAGGATTCACGCTTTGAAAGTCCATATTCTCGGTAGCTGTTCCTCGTGATACAAGTTAGATAATAGATTTCTTTTAAATATTAGTTTTTATATTTATATGTATTTTATTTATATGACCATCACTAATATGTTTAATATTAAGTATACAGAGACAACATAAAAGTCGTTTGTTTCAGTTTATGATTCTGTTATCTCTTACTGTTCGATTTAGACTGATGTACGTTGCTTTTCTATCGTGTTTTGAAAGTTACCCTCAGCCAACCGTGGATCTAGTCATTCCCTTCGACTACTTCTTTTCTGTTCGGATATTATCAATATATCATACAAAGAAAAGAGATATTCTATTATCTTCTATCTTCAATTTCAATTACGCACGTTGACAAAAGCAGAGACAGCAATATCGCCCCATGCATAGACTTACAATTAGAGAGTATCTTCATATATTATAGGAAAATGGAGAAATTCATAGCTAAATATTGCAAGAATATATGGAAATTTATTGCAGTATGACCTTTTTCATTATGTTTATTGTGAAAATGCATGCAACTATAAGCTTCTTTGTAATTATCATTACTTGTAGAGGAACAATTATCTTATAGTACTTGGTTGACTACAGCACGGTCGAAACCTGACTCTGTCTAAACGCGAACTTTGTAAGCTTAAGTTTATAGATTAATCCAGTTTAATCTGACAGATATTATTGTAAACATTTCAAAGAAAACTTATTCAAAGTGAACTACATATAATTGAATTCTAATACTTTACAAATAAATACTTCAGATTTGTTTAAAACTTTTATTTCATAATAAAAAATAGATATAGTAGATAAAAAGTAAAAATTATAATGTTATAACATAGTTTTGTATGTATTGAACATTTCTATAAAATTGAGAAACAGATATCTATTGATTCTAAGGAATTTCTTTTTTCTTTTATTGTTATAATAAATTACAAATATGTTTTCCATATTAAACAAACTTTTATTTTTCTTATGTAAATGCTCTAATAAGAATATTTCTTTGTAATTAATTTTAATTATATTTTACTTTAACCATTAATTTCAAAAAGAGTAAAAAAGTAAATAGCACGATAATTAATACGCAAATTAAAAATAAATTTGTTTAATTCTAAAGTTTTTTTTTCTTTCCTCTATCTCTCGCTTTTTCTTACTCTTCTAATTTATCTATTGTCATTATTTTTTTATATTATTATATACATCAATCTGTATAATTATACTCCCTAATAAATAATTCATACATATATAAATTTATAAACATATCGTATCTCGATTTTACATTGTTATTGAGATACACGTGACTTGTTGCATTAATAATATTCAGAAAAGAAATATGGAAAAATGCTCTGTATACTTCTTTGTAATTGTCTTGTTTTATATCGATTAGTTCAATGTTGCAATCCTCACAAAGTCAAACATCACACATGATGTTGCTTGACACGAACAAAGTATTTTAATATGTCATTATACAATATCTGATAATTTTATCTTCATATGTCGTTATTAATCCTTTATAAATTGTTAATTTTATTTGTTATTTAGATTATTTAAATTAATTATCTTTGTTTCACATGGCTATTGAACCATTGCTTATTGTAAAAAGAAGTACACAAAACATTTCTTTCATATTTGAAATTATAAATAAAATACATTATGATACGTCTCTTTTATCAATAGACTATTCATTATTACGTGTGACAGTATATTGGAACAAGAAATAAGTTCCTGCATAATATTACGTTCTAGTTGCAAAAATAAAATTGACATTTTCTTCTAATGTTTGCTCACTACTTATTTAAAATTTTATTCAATTGTTAAACGTATTATACTACACATCGCAATATTAATTTCACTAAAACAAAAATTATATATTTTAGGTAAACAAAATTAGCTTTTCCAAAAAATATTAGATATTAACATTTTATTTATATAATAAAAAAATATATACTCACTTTTACAGTAAATATTTTCAGCAACGTTTTAACTAGTTCTTAATAGCAAAAGAGCGATTGAATACGATTGATTTAAAATCTAAAATATTCAAAAATTTATAATATATATTTTAAAATATTTTTTAAAAAATATAAAGAGAATACTAAATAAAATGTAAAGAAAAAAATAAATAAACTAATAACACATGGAATATGCATAAAACTCACTGCCATAAATGAAGACAGAGATAAACTGTACTTTTCAAACGTTGACAGTTTAATTTCTAAATTATTCGCCATTATCATTAACAGAAATGTACGTTTTATGTATGCTCCGTATTGGTACCATTTTTCGTGAAATGCAGAATCCGTTATTTCAACACTCTAAATTAGAAAATATTTATTATAACATTTTTATTAAATACAAAAATTTCCTGATTTAACAGGAAAGTTTCTCGTACGTAATATGTGTATATATATGTATATTTACACACACACACACACACACACACACAAACACACACGCACGCACGCACGCACGCACGCGCGCGCGCGCAAATAGATATTTCTACCGCATCTGATAGCTGTTGCACACAATAACATATTATGTAGAGCTGCACTACTCCGCCAGCTGCATACATAATGTGCAGAAATACTTCCATAAAGTTACCGATGGTATCTAAAATTTCTCGAAACATATATCGCATATTATACTAATTAATAATGTACAATATTATGCTGCCTTTGGATCTAGCTAGAATAATTAATATTAGATATTGTTACTCACTGAAATCATCATGATAGCGATGCAACAAAATCGAAAAACACTAATTAAATATATTAAACTGATATTTAAAGACAATAATTTTCTTAGCATTGTCATTATGCTGAAACAGGAAGCATCACATACAATTAAGATGTTATTAAAAGATAAAGCAAGAATTAATATTGTAAATATTATTATGAATGTATTATTGCAGATAATTATAATAACAAATTTAGATTGCGATAAAACGTTTTAAAAGATTTAGCTTATTGCTAGAATTTAATAACGATTATATCCTCTTAATTCCAAAATGTATAATATTATAAACTCGCCACAAATATATTTCATTTAAACTTAAATCTTTCAAAATTTATAATTTTTGAGAAATTTTAGATAATAAACTTACTGAATAATCATGTTATGATGTCGACATAAAGCTTTTATCTTCTTTTCAATATAATAATCCCTCTTAAGATGATATTTTTTTGTATCAGCATTGTCCTGATCACTCGGAAGCGACTTATTTTGAAATATCATCGATAGTTTTAATGCAATGTATTTATATTGTGCCGTTGTCAGCAATATCATATTTATCATGTAACTATCCACGCTGACTTTCTTTGTAAAAATATACGCACTGCTGGTCATCACAATGACACTTCCCAACACAAAGATACCGGTCGAGAATGGCTCTTTACTATAGATAACTGGCATCCTGTAATCTACATAGAAAAAAGAATTTCTTTGAAGAATCAATATTAACGGTGTACCACTCCACAATAATATGGACATTACACCGGCCGACCAATAAAATTTAAAAGGCATTTCCATAGTCTTTATAGTCGTTGTAACTATACTTCTCATCAACTCGTCATCCATGCGCAGAATATCATTTAAGTTCTGAATTAATTGTTGCACTAATCCTCTGCATGTGTGAATTCGTATGACTGTAGAGATCACTTCCATGGTAATCACTAGACCGATTAGACCGTCTTTCAGTGCCTTCTCTTTCGGCACAAAAATACACCCAGGCACTAATACGCATGTTTGGATTATTTCGAGTAACCATACCAGAATGCTGTATATTTTCCAAAATATCGGAAACGAGGAATCGTCGGCAGTCATTGGAAATAAATTTCCTGACACTATGTTCAGCCGAACATTTAGAGGATTCACGTTTTGAAAATCCATGATCGCTATTTTACAGCAAATTATGGAATAAAAAATAAAATATTTGAAATAAAATAGTTGAGTGTGACAAAACAATTCTATTAACTCGTAATTTAATTTCCATGGTGCATTTAATTTTAATCACCGTCTGGTAATTTTAAATTTTATGCAAAGTTGCACAATTATAAATTTTAGCAAGTTATTTGCAATTAAATAAGTCTTATGGAGCAACTTATGAGCAACAAAAATAATGTACTTAAATTTAATAATATTTTGCTTGAAATAATTATTTCTTTATGATTATTAGCAAATGCCATTACAAGAATCTATAAACACTTTATAAAATCAACATCTGGTGTGAGCGAAAGACAATGTGTCTTCACATATCTACTTACCTTTATTCATTCATACTCCCTTCAGTGCCTAGAAGGCGACATATGACATTTCTACCAGGATTAAAAGTTGCTTACAGAATTTAAGCAATGTATACTATTTCTCTTCAATTTCTGTTTCTCTTTGTCTTCTATGAATATATCATGTTGTACGATGGTAGGCAACGATTTTCTACGTCAAGAATGTCCAAGAGTATTCTAAAGTAATTATTATCTACATTTCACATACTACTGTACGCATAATAATTTACGTGTCTTCTTTCATTACTAGTAGACAGTAACGGAATAGTTTACAAATAATTGGTATAATTCCTTAGCAGCTGTCATTTCGTTCAAACATAGAGCTGGAAGCAACCGTGAAATTCGCACTTTGTAATTAGCACTAGACCGTACAGTAGTCATTATCTTATTGCTCGTCACTGAATTGCTGCACTGCGAAGGCCAGAGAAGTCGTAGTATCGAATAATATCTTACTCGTACATCATCAACGAAAAATTATCTGTAATCTATCTGTACATATATATAATCTGAGAAAATAATTTGAAGTGTTAATTTATATTATAAGCTATGAAGTATTTTGCAGAAGTTTTACATATTTATGAACAAAGTAGCAATTTACTTTTTTGCACATTGTTTCCTTGTATTAAACAACAAATCGGTAAATATGCTAAAATAATAACATATTTTGTTTATTCAATATACATTATATTAAAAAAATTTTTTAATAGCAATACAGTTTTAGAATTCTTTGTTCGTTTTAGATTTGTAACAAAGTAATAAAAATTTTTTAAACATTACATATTAGACATTTATGTAGGTTATGCTAAATGCTTCTTACTTTCTTATTTTCTTATTTAATTTATCTTTTCATTGCAACAAAAATTTTGACTTCAATTATATTATCAAATTTATACTTAATTATTCGGAAAACTAACAAATTACCAAAAGAGTATCTTTCCTAAAACAGTAATCATGGAGTATACATAAGCCATCCACTAATAAGAAATTGAGATGAAAATCCACCATTGTTTTGGGGTACGCAATAATAAAGATATTGACTTTTAAATTGTACAAATAAGAGCGCGTCGAGGGAAGTGCTCAAGTCGATCGAGTTATAGCACTCTCTGTATCAATCATTGGCAATTCAGAATAAAAGAAATTTTTATTTTATTATATTCACTGTGCAAATGCGATTATAAACAAATCAAATCATTATTGCGCTATAAAGCGACAATTAAGATCATATTTATTTTGTTTAATTTGAGAATGTTGCGATTCTTACAATCCGCAAAATCTAAAAGATGCATACAACGTGATATTACCATAAATTTTAATGTATAAAAGTGACAATTTTCCGTATTAATAATATTACAAATACATTACTACATTTTACCAATAAGATATATGCATCCGTCTTTAATTTATTTTTAATATTAGAAGAGCGATAGAATATGCCGAATTTAAAGCCTAAAAAATAATTTTAAAAATTATATTTTATTTTAGAATACTTATAAAATAAATTACTAATTCATAGAACATATATCTTACCGACATAAACGAAGTTAAAGATAAGTTAAATTTGTCATATAATGAAAGTTTAATCTCTATGTTATTACTAGCCGTTATCATCAATAAAAATGCACGTTTTATGGATAAATTAAATCGATTCCAATCTTCATTAAATGCTTATTTGCTATTTCTGAACTCTAAATTTAACACAAAAATACATTATGTAACTTTAATTATATAAAATGCGCTCCATCTCTAAATATTATGTTCAAAATTTTATATATAATATACATTCTGTATTTAAATAAAATAATCTTATTAATATTCAATTACTAAATATCATAGTTAAAAAAATAAACAGCTATTTTCCAGATAATAATATGTCAGTATGTTGCTGGCACATTTGTTTGTTTGCATTGTAATGTGTATTGTTATCAAAACTACAGCAACAAAGTATGCATTTAATTATAAATAGCTTTGCCGTCATAATATGACAATTTTAAGTAAGCAAATTTTTTGCAACTTATCAAAAATTTTTAAATCGTTATAATTAAAATTTGCTGCTATTACCATTATGTTAATAATAAATAAGATCATACAGTATTGCCATATTGTCAATAACGCAAGATAATTTTAATAAGCTGTCATCTTATTATTAAGTTGCTGGCAACACACATATACATTATTGCTTTAATGCGAAATCGTTGAAGACGAATATATAAATTACTAACATCATAAACAATCATATAAGATTTGTGCACAGATTTTGCTGAGACGTTCTTTGTTATCTGGGTTTATTTGTATATAAATATTGCAAGTATTAAGACATTTAGTAAAAATTAATCCTCTTTATAAAATTTAAAAATTATTAATAAACTTTTGCTATTGACAATAATAAAAAACGTAATAATTAATCTTACTGCATCTGATAATTTCTGGAAACAAGCACACAATACGTAGAACTGTGTTATTATACCGGATGCATATATTATTGCCATAAATCCTTCTAACAAAGATGAAGATATCTGTGATAAAGATATTTCACATATACATTAATGTTATAATATAACTATAGTAGTAATTTAAAATGAATTTAATAGCACTACTTATTATTTATATCAAATAATTATGCGATAATTCTAAATGTGATGTTATAAATTACTTACTAGTTTATTGCTATAAGACCAAGAAAACAGATACGAAAAACGCTATTCACATATATAAAGAAAATATTTACAGATAGCAGTTTCTTTAACATTGACGTTAAGCTGTAATAAAATGTGTCTATGTCTATAACATTTTATAAATTTAATCAATTGACATATTATATTATGAAATACCATAGTACGTTACTTGAATGAATACAATTCTTTAGCATTATATAAATAAATCAAAATCTTTTAAGCGGTTTGTTATCTTAGTAAACTTAGTGTTATCTTAGTACTAAAAAGTGTACTTACTTCATAACATCGATATGTTGCCGACATAACTTTTTTATTTCCTTGCGACGAAAAAATCCATCTTAGAATTATGTTCTCGGCAGCAGGCGTTATCCTGCTGCTCATTACTTCGAAATATTAATACAAGCCTTAAAGAAACGTATTGATACTGTGCCGATACCAATGATATCAAATGTGCTGTATAGACATCCAGGCTGGCTTTCTTAAAAAAACGTACACGCCGTTGAGTAATATTATCACATTACCTAACAGAAAAACACCGACAGAAAATGGTTCTTTGGAAAAAATAGCTGGTATTTTGTAATCTGTATAGTAAAAAGTACTCTTTTCAAAAATCAACAAAACGGCATGCACAACCAGGAGAAAGCAATAATATGCCCGTTACCAAGTAAATCGTGAATGGAATTTTAATGGCTTTAGATTCATTATTACGATATGTCTCATATTCTCATCTTCAATGCTCAGAGCCTTATTCAATTTTCGTATCAATTCTTTTACTAGTGTGATTTGCGCAAATATTTGAAAGTATTCGAGTAGCATATCGCTCGCATCTATAATGACTGAGCCATTTAAACCATCGCTCATATCTTTCGGTACTAAAAAGTAGGCAGGAACAAACGTAACAATATAAATCAATTCGAGCAACCACACAAAAGCGCTGTGTATTTTCCAGAATAGTGGAAATGACGAATTTTCGGTTATCGGTAATAGATTCCCCGAAAGCAGGTTTAACCAAGTATTTAACGGATTTGTGCTTTGAAAATCCATTGACTCGGAATCACTTTTTATAATATATGTACAGAAATTCTGTAAAATAAAAGTCATAATAATTAAAATTTATATTTTAATCCTGTTTGAAGCATTTTATTTTTAGTTATGTTTAAAGCATTTTTATTCCTTACATGTATTAAATGAACTTCAGTAAATATAGACTCATTAAGATTCATTTTGTATAAATTTTGTAATATATTACTTTAGCAAGTATTATTTAAAATTGTCACAAAGCTTGATTAATTAAATCTAATTAGGAATATCTTTTAATAGCCTAAAATTTCTTAAAGACAGTTAATTTAAAATATCACAAGCAAAATTTCAAAACTTATAAAAATTTTATCGTATTAAACACAATTTCATCAGACAATTCAGAGTCAGCGCTGTTATTATTGTGCAAAATTATTTATTATAAAATAAGATATAATCAATATTACAAGACGTTTCGGTTCAAGTTTGGCCATCATTAATTTTCCCCGAAAAAGTTAAACAAAATTTTTCCGTCACGATGTATAATCTTCATGAGACCCATAATAACATATGAGAATATCCATACAGTTTACAGACTGGATGGTATTGACATGTCATTGTATTCATAAGGTCTCAAGGGTGATTTACCACTAATAAGAAAAGATGTCCGATGAGTAAAAAATAAATAAATGAATAAATAAGTACATATAAAGTAATCAAAACACATAAAATAAATACACAGTTTAAGAGTAAAATTAAAGGTGTATAAAATAATGTAAATTGTTCTTTAGTCGTTTACGTTAAAAATAAACCAGTTAATTTAATTACAATTGTCCTTGACATATTCTTTTATAGATAATTTATTTTCAATAGTAAATACATGCCAGAGAAATGCACAAATGCACAAATTTATAGACATGTTTCTTACTTTGTTTCACATTGCTATTGAAACATATGCTGCTTGTTGTACAAAAGAATACGTATGCCTCGCATTTCTATCCATACTTGAAAATTATTAATACACTTCGTACAAATTTGCTCCTTATTATGTCTTTCTGTTTTATTCCATATATTATTCATCGTCACATGTGACAGTATATTTGAATCGGAAATGAGAGAGTTCCGTTCCTTGTAATTATAGAAGTGTGTCCTAGAATTACGGCAGAAAACGCATACGGATAAATTACTGATATTATAGCGCTTTGATAAACAGCTGTTAAATTAGAAAGATGTCCACTCTCTTACGTATTAATATAAAAGAATTTATAAAGAAATTGCCATAAAAATAATAAATGGCAATTTAAAGGAAAAAGGAAATTTCTATTTTATTATATTTATGTGTGTAAATGCAGTTATAAATTATCATTGCACTATAAACAATTAAGACCTTGTTTTTGTGGCTAATCTAAGATTGTTGCAATCCTGAAATGCCTTAGTAAGCCGCAAAATCTAAAAGAGGTATACCGTGATGTTTGGCACGCGCAAAGCATTTCAATACGCTAATCTATTCAATAATTCTATTTTCATATGTTGCTATTTAACATTTTGCAAAAGAGTTCTGCTTTAGAATAAAATAATCAAATATGAAATTATGCATTATTTTAAATTTGTTTTTTATATATTGTATTACAAAATTTCAAATTTTGAAATTAATTCTCTATTACAATAAAACTTACATTTACCTTTTAGTAATTACCCGGGGTCTATTTGACTCCAACAAAATTTTTAATCAATATTATGAATACGAAATTTTCAAATCAAAATATCGAGTTATAAGTTAGAGATAAATAAAGTTACGTAATTTTT
>NC_050472.1:18470-62377 GCF_013373865.1 Monomorium pharaonis | reverse complement strand
TTACAAAGAAATGATTTATTTTCAGTTTAATAATGATACTATTGATGTCATGAATCATTACTTAGAGGAACAAAATCAAAAATGTACGAAATGATTTACTTAAAAGAATAAAATATTTATTTGCTAGCATAACATTGTTTAGTTGCTGTAAAAAAATATTTGTTTGCATCAAAGAATTCTATTTCAAGAAATGCATTTTCTTGATTGAAAGAATTTTTTTTCTCAGTGTAGATATATATATAATATCTCTCTCTCTCTTCTCTCTCTCTCAATTCTGTAATAGCATTATGTGACGATCCGTTTCTACATGAAGCACCCTCGCGCTCGGCACGACCGCGCTATATGTAGGTTAACTCCCTTAAAGAGAAGAAAGTTATATTTTTTCTTATTACTTAATCGTGCTGCGGGTGGTAGTCTTTATATAATTGCATTTTACTCCCGAGAGAACCGAGAGGTGAGCCGCCTGTCGGCGGCACCGCGCAGTAACTGGCGAGCAAGCGCGCGGCGACGCATATAGTATTCTCGCAAAGTCGAGAGAGCGGGTAATCTTTCTGATTGGCTGATGGTGGATCGGGGTAGCCAGCTCGGTATGGTATATAAGCGCGTCGCTTTTCACAGTCGCCACCGCTGCTACTGCATTCGTTGAAGCTGGAGCGTTTGGCTGCGTCAGAAGTCAGCAGAAGTTTTTAGTGCTGCGTTTGAGTTAGCGTTAGAGATTATATACGTTGTATATAAAGTCGTGAAGACTTAGTAGCTTTCGTTTCTCTCGTCAGAGACGCATAGCTCACGACGCGCGTGGACAAGTGACACGTGGCGAATAAGATTCAGACGCGAGCATCTTGAGATATCTTTTCCGAACTCGACGAAAAGAAGCACGAGAACAAAAATGATGCTGAGCCTACAGCGAAGAATGGTATCTCAGTGGAGAATGTTATCCACCTTGCTGTTTCTCGGATTGATTTGCAATGGCGAATTGATGCCCGTTCGTGTACCTGAAGAAACAACGACAACGTCGTCATCGACAGCCAAAAGAATGGCATTGGCTCTCTGAATAACTACTGGCAAGCGTGGCTCCCGCTGGGCGAGCAGAACGCCTACCAACCCGATCTGAACTCCGCTACTCTTATGCGACGGACGCAAAGAGAGCCGAGTGTGTTTATCGCTCCGGAGTTAAACAACATGAACTTTATAAGTCCTAAGGCGAGCAAGAAATTTCTCCGGGATTTATTAAAAAAGAAGTTCAATAACCGCAAACCTCAGGCTTGGGTAAGTTGATATATTTTTTTAATTAATTAAGTTCAAGTTAATCAAGTTGATATTAAGTTAAATTTTTCAAAATAACTTGTCACAGTTAAAAATTAAAATATTTAAAATTAACTATATACTATAAGTTAACAGCTATTAACTTTTTAATTTATTGTCAATTTTTAATTTTTTTACTAGTTACTACTCGATAACCTTGGCAAACCTCGAAGAACGACCAAGTAAAGTCGACCGGTCCACTGCAGCTTAAAGTATCTATGAATTCCGAGTCCGATCGTCAGGTCGAAACCGAGATGTCCCTACTAGCAAAATACATTAACAGTATAATGACTAATACTGGCTAAATATTGGGCATCGCTACTACTACCGGAAATTTCGGGAGATATTATCTTTAACATCAGGGCTGAATAGATAGAACAGAATATAGGAAGAGGTTTTTAGTGGGTAGGCTATGGGGGCAGTATCTCCCGCGATGTGCCCCCATAGAATCCCACACTATCCGGGTGTACGGGCACCCGGATGTCTTTGGCCTCTTGGTGGTTGATAACTAAAAAGTTATCCTTCCAAGATGGTCAGGTTGAAGATTTTCCTCTTCCTCGTTAAAAAAAAAAAAAAAAAAAAAAAAAGAGAGAGAGAGAGAGAGAGAGAGAGAATAATACAGTAGATGTTTCAGTTCATATAAATATCCATTGTTATATTGGTGCAAAATATTCTGATATCATTATTTTTGTAGAGAAGGTTAATGCGTGCGCGTGTAATTCTTCATTTAAAATAATCGTTAGTTTAATAATTAAAGTTAGATTTTGGTTGGAATAAGGTCTGTGATATTACTTGGGCTAAATTAGATGAAGTTTTATCTTAGGTATAAGATGTGTTTCTTTACAGTATACTATATATCACTTATATTATATGTATCATTTTGATTGAATTTGATGAAGAGTATTATCTTGGATTTATTTGATACATAAACAAATGTGATTTTTTCCAACCATAAAGGTATACTATATATGTCACTCAGGTGAAATTTAATCAAAAGTCCTACCTTGGATTTGCTATTTCTTTCCTTAAAGAAAAACCATACATTTGGCGCCTTTTTTTTACCTTTTTTAAAAAGGTAATTTTCTTCGGATATAACGGATATATTTTGCAGTGTTTATAGGCCACTTAAGTTGAATTTGATTAAAAGGATCATCTTGGATTGATGTAATTTTTTTCCTTAAATTTAAATTTAATCAATTATATATTGATGGTGATGATTAAATAGATAAGGTGTGACGTAGACTTGTTCATCGGTTAAATATTGATAACGTTGTAAGGATAAGAACCATCTTTTGTCACCAAGGTTTGTCACCGAAATTATATACGTTACTAGTAAAGTAAAGAATAAAAATTAGTATTATTAAAAACATTTATTGAAAATTTTATTCGAGCTAATTAACAGTTGTGAATATTGATTGACAATTACAGCAACATTTCACTGATCCACAATTCTATGTCACACAACATCTCATCTATCTCATCGACGCCAGTGTAAAATCTGAGCTCGTTACTCACTGATTAATTAATTTTTCATTGGTGTTGATGATTAAATAAATGAAGTGTGACGTAGAGTTGTGCATCGGTTAAATATTGATAACGTTGTAAGGATAAGAACCATCCTTTGTCACCAAGGTACCGGCAATTATGTACGTTACTACTAAAGTAAAGAATACAAATTAGTATTTAAAGTTTTATTCAAACTAATTAATAAGTTGTGAATATTGATTGACAATTACAGCAACATTTAACTGATCCACAATTCTATATCGCACGACATCTCGTCTATCTCATCGACACCAGTGTAAAATCTGAGTTGTGTTACCCTCTTTTTAATTAATTTTACACTGTTGATGCTGGTGGTTAAATAGATGAGGTGTGACACGTAGAGTTGTGCATTGGTTTGCAATATTGAGAACGTTGTAAGGATAAGTTCTTTTGTCCACCAAGGTACCTGTAATTATACATACATTACTAATAAAGCAAAGAATAAAAATTAGTATTATAAAAAACATTTATTTACAGTTTTATTAAAGCAGATTAAAAGCTGTACATATCGATTGTAATACAGCAACATTTAACTGTTGTCACACATCTTATCTGTCTCATCGACGCCAGTGTAAATTGAATCAGAGAGTAACATAGCTCAGTTAAATGTTTAAATATATATGTATAATAATAAAATAACAATACGAGAATATTTACCATATAAATTTCATATATTACACATATTTGCAATCGAAATTTGTATTATAACCTCATCCTGCATGTCCTGCACGTCACTTACAATTAGAACGAGTCACTGGCTAACCCACGTGACCCAATAAGAATACACGCAGGAGCACGCCGGAGAGAGAGAAGGAAATAAATCTTAAGGTCCTCACACATGAACTGACATTACCATATGAGTAAGGTTTCGATCACTCACGTACTTGATTCAGCCGGTTACGGTTACGGTCGCCCAATTCTGCAACGCGTCGAAACCTTAATGTTATGGATATGTCAATTCATGTGTGAGGGCCTTTACGTCGTCCGTCGCTTTTCAATGTCGCTTTTCTACGTCCCACAGTGGGAGAAAACGAGACGTTAGGCGACAAAAATCTGTAACTACGTCAATTTTCAATGGGAAATAATTGAAACTTGGTATCCTACAAGCTTTTTGGTCGCTAAATCTGAATCCACTGCTAAAAATTAAAATTTGATATAGCAAAATCCACTATGACAAACAAAAAGTGCTACTGAAATGATTCGGGGTACATTATCGATCTAAAAAATCAAAACTCACACTAGTATACGACGTAGCATATGACTCTGAACAGCGTTCAAGAGACACTACCGTGTCTACCGATAAACTCTAAATGTTCTTATATGTAATTCTTATTGTTGATATATTTTAAATTAGCAACATTGCCACATTAATACTAAAAATAATAATAATTAGGCTCTTGTAATTCAATTAAACAAGAGGGATAATAAGAGTCAGCACAATTAAGTATGGTGTGTGCAAATTAATTTTTGTTTATTGTTAAATACGTTTAAAACGAATTGCAACGCGAACGCAATTTAATACATTAATTGATTAATATAATGCGCAGACGTTTCGACTGCCGATCAGTGGGTGCAAGTTTTCGGGGCCGGCCGCCAGCATCGACGGTGGGGGGCTGGCACTCGTGTCGCGTTCGTGCCTCGAGTCTCGGGTCTCGGGCCGGCTCGGCCGCGTCCGCCGCTACTTGGCTATTAGATTGCTTTTTCTCCAAGGCTGCCATGAAGACGAGCGTTTTAGCGCGTTGACGCTTGATGAGAGGCCCCGCTCATTCACCGCCCATTACGCAAAAAAAAAGGTCACGATTCACGACGTGATGATAAAACGATTTCGATAAACTTATTATGGATTAGGATAGGTTATCACGTAAGGGATAATGTGGAGCATGATAAGCAAAGAAAATCGTAATTAAAAATTATGAGTGTCGTATCAATCTAAAGAAGAAGACGTCAATGCGCTGAACGCTCGTCTTCGTGGCAGCCTTGGAGAAAAGGACGGATGTCTCTCTCCTTCTAATAGCCGAGTAGCGGCGGACCGGCTAATGCTATAAGCATTCGTACACAAACTTATATTATAATACAATTACTCTCTAAATTTTTTTCGAGTGAAAATCTCACTCGAAATATAGAGTGACACGCCGAGTCACTTGAATTTGAGTTACTTCTCACTCTTATAGACTGAATTTCTTCATTCTTTATCAAGAAGTGCACATTTTCAGTTTTTATTTTGGAGAGAATGTCTTCTTGGAATGAATATCTTAATTAAAGAGTCACTTTACTGCGTCGCCGCACGCTTGCTCGCCAGTTACTGCGCGGCCGAGACCCGTTAGACGGCTTAACTCTCGGTTCTCTCGGGAGTAAAATGCAGTTACATAAATATCATAAGAAATAGTATATATTATAATATATACTACCCGCAGCACGCGCGGATTAGGTCAAGCAAAAATAATTTCCTTCTCTATAAGAGAGTTAACCTACCTATCGGTAGTGGCGCGCATTCATTGGCAGACGAGCGCGAGGGTGCCTCATGTAGCGAAGGATCGTCACATAATGTTTTTACAGGATTAAGACGCGGCTAGGCTAGGCTAGGTTATATATGATTACGGGTTCACACTCGTTTTAATTGAGTGAGAAATTTTACCCCCAAAAGTCGAGTACGTATAGTTATATATAATTTTTATATAAGTTTGAATACTGATCGTACACATAAAATTATGTATAATTAATATATAGATATACGTTTATGATTTACATTATACATACATATATATATATAAATATACATATACGGATACATACACTGAGAAAAAGATTTCTTTAAAATACATTTAAGAAACTCGGTTTTCTTATTACAAGAAATGATTTATTTCAGTTTAATAATGATACTATTGATGTCATGAAATCTTACTTAGAGGAACAAAAATCAAAAATGTACGAAATGATTTACTTAAAAGAATAAATATTTATTTGCTAGCATACATTGTTTAGTTTGCTGTAAGAAATATTTGTTTGCATCAAAGAATTCTATTTCAAGAAAATGCATTTTCTTGATTGAAAGAATTTTTTTTCTCAGTGTAGATATATATAGATATATATCTCTCTCTCTCTCTCTCTCAATTCTGTAATAGCATTATGTGACGATCCGTTTCTACATGAAGCCCCTCGCGCTCGGCACGACCGCGCTATATGTAGGTTAACTCCCTTAAAGAGAAGAAAGTTATATTTTTTCTTATTACTTAATCGTGCTGCGGGTGGTAGTCTTTATATAATTGCATTTTACTCCCGAGAGAACCGAGAGGTGAGCCGCCTGTCGGCGGCACCGCGCAGTAACTGGCGAGCAAGCGCGCGGCGACGCATATAGTATTCTCGCAAAGTCGAGAGAGCGGGTAATCTTTCTGATTGGCTGATGGTGGATCGGGGTAGCCAGCTCGGTATGGTATATAAGCGCGTCGCTTTTCACAGTCGCCACCGCTGCTACTGCATTCGTTGAAGCTGGAGCGTTTGGCTGCGTCAGAAGTCAGCAGAAGTTTTTAGTGCTGCGTTTGAGTTAGCGTTAGAGATTATATACGTTGTATATAAAGTCGTGAAGACTTAGTAGCTTTCGTTTCTCTCGTCAGAGACGCATAGCTCACGACGCGCGTGGACAAGTGACACGTGGCGAATAAGATTCAGACGCGAGCATCTTGAGATATCTTTTCCGAACTCGACGAAAAGAAGCACGAGAACAAAAATGATGCTGAGCCTACAGCGAAGAATGGTATCTCAGTGGAGAATGTTATCCACCTTGCTGTTTCTCGGATTGATTTGCAATGGCGAATTGATGCCCGTTCGTGTACCTGAAGAAACAACGACAACGTCGTCATCGACAGCCAAAAAGAATGGCATTGGCTCTCTGAATAACTACTGGCAAGCGTGGCTCCCGCTGGGCGAGCAGAACGCCTACCAACCCGATCTGAACTCCGCTACTCTTATGCGACGGACGCAAAGAGAGCCGAGTGTGTTTATCGCTCCGAGTTAAACAACATGAACTTTATAAGTCCTAAGGCGAGCAAGAAATTTTCTCCGGGATTTATAAAAAAGAAGTTCAATAATACGCAAACCTCAGGCTTGGGTAAGTTGATATATTTTTTTAATTAATTAAGTTCAATTTAATCAAGTTGATATTAAGTTAAATTTTTCAAAATAACTTGTCACAGTTAGAAAATTAAAATATTTAAAATTAACTATATACTATAAGTTAACAGCTATTAACTTTTTAAATTTATTGTCAATTTTGTAATTTTTTTACTAGTTACTACTCGATACCTTGGCAAACCTCGAAGAACGACCAAGTAAAGTCGACCGGTCCACTGCAGCTTAAAGTATCTATGAATTCCGAGTCCGATCGTCAGGTCGAAACCGAGAATGGTCCCTACTAGCAAAATACATTAACAGTATAATGACTAATACTGGCTAAATATTGGGCATCGCTACTACTACCCGGAAATTTCGGGAGAATATTAATCTTTAACATCAGGGCTGAATAGATAGAACAGATATGGAAGAGGTTTTTTAGTGGGTAGGCTATGGGGGCAGTATCTCCCGCGATGTGCCCCCATAGAATCCCACACTATCCGGGTGTTACGGGCACCCGGATGTCTTGGGCCTCTTGGGTGGTTGATACTAAAAAGTTATCCTTCCAAGATGGTCAGGTTGAAGATTTTCCTCTCCTCGTTAAAAAAAAAAAAAAAAAAAAAAAAAAAAAAGAGAGAGAGAGAGAGAGAGGAGAGAGAATAATACAGTAGATGTTTCAGTTCATATAAATATCCATTGTTATATTTGGTGCAAAATATTCTGATATCATTATTTTTGTAGAGAAGGTTAATGCGTGCGCGTGTAATTCTTCATTTAAAATAATCGTTAGTTTAATAATTAAAGTTAGATTTTGGTTGGGAATAAGGTCTGTGATATTACTTTGGGCTAAATTAGATGAAGTTTTTATCTTAGGTATAAGATGTGTTTCTTACAGTATACTATATATCCACTTATATTATATGTATCATTTTGATTGAATTTGATGAAGATTATTATCTTGGATTTATTTGATACATAAACAAATGTGATTTTTTCCAACCATAACGGTATACTATATATGTCACTCAGGTGAAATTTAATCAAAAGTCCTACCTTGGATTTGCTATTTCTTTCCTTAAAGAAAACCATACATTTGGCGCCTTTTTATTTACCTTTTTTAAAAAGGTAATTTTCTTCGGATATAACGGATATATTTTGCAGTGTTTTATAGGCCACTTAAGTTGAATTTGATTAAAGGATCATCTTGGATTGATGTAATTTTTTTCCTTAAATTTAAATTTTAATCAATTATATATTGATGGTGATGATTAAATAGATAAGGTGTGACGTAGACTTGTTCATCGGTTAAATATTGATAACGTTGTTAAGGATCAAGAACCATCTTTTGTCACCAAGGTTTGTCACCGGAAATTATATACGTTACTAGTAAAGTAAAGAATAAAAATTAGTATTATTAAAAACATTATTTGAAAATTTTATTCGAGCTAATAACAGTTGTGAATATTGATTGACAATTACAGCAACATTTCACTGATCCACAATTCTATGTCACACAACATCTCATCTATCTCATCGACGCCAGTGTAAAATCTGAGCTCGTTACTCACTGATTAATTAATTTTTCATTGGTGTTGATGATTAAATAAATGAAGTGTGACGTAGAGTTGTGCATCGGTTAAATATTGATAACGTTGTAAGGATAAGAACCATCCTTTTGTCACCAAGGTACCGGCAATTATGTACGTTACTACTAAAGTAAAGAATACAAATTAGTATTTAAAGTTTTTATTCAAACTAATTAATAAGTTGTGAATATTGATTGACAATTACAGCAACATTTAACTGATCCACAATTCTATATCGCAACGACATCTCGTCTATCTCATCGACACCAGTGTAAAATCTGAGTTGTGTTACCCTCTGTTTAATTAATTTTACACTGTTGATGCTGGTGGTTAAATAGATGAGGTGTGACACGTAGAGTTGTGCATTGGTTTGCAATATTGAGAACGTTGTAAGGATAAGTTCTTTTGTCACCAAGGTACCTGTAATTATACATACATTACTAATAAAGCAAAGAATAAAAATTAGTATTATAAAAAACATTTATTTACAGTTTTATAAAGCAGATTAAAAGCTGTACATATCGATTGTAAATTACAGCAACATTTAACTGTTGCACACATCTTATCTGTCTCATCGACGCCAGTGTAAAATTGAATCAGAGAGTAACATAGCTCAGTTAAATGTTTAATATATATGTCTAATAATAAATAACACTACACGAATATTTACCATCTAAATTTCATATATTACACATATTTGCAATCGAAAGTTGTATTATATACCTCATCCTGCATGTCCTGCACGTCACTTACAATTAGAACGAGTCACTGGCTAACCACGTGACCCAATAAGAATACACGCAGGAGCACGCCGGAGAGAGAGAAGGAAATAAATCTTAAGGTCCTCACACATGAACTGACATTACCATATGAGTAAGGTTTCGATCACTCACGTAATTGATTCAGCCGTTTACGGTTACGGTCGCCCAATTCTGCAACGCGTCGAAACCTTAATGTTATGGATATGTCAATTCATGTGTGAGGGCCTTTTACGGGTCGTCCGTCGCTTTTTCAATGTCGCTTTTCTACGTCCCACAGTGGGAGAAAACGAGACGTTAGGCGACAAAAATCTGTAACTACGTCAATTTTCAATGGGAAATAATTGAAACTTGGTATCCTACAAGCTTTTTGGTCGCTAAATCTGAATCCACTGCTAAAAAATTAAAAATTTGATATAGCAAATCCACTATGACCAAACAAAAGTGCTACTGAAATGATTTCGGGGTACATTATATCGATCTAAAAATCAAAAACTCACACTAGTACGACGTAGCATATGACTCTGAACAGCGTTCAGAGACACTACCGTGTCTACCGATAAACTCTAAATGTTCTTATATGTAATTCTTATTGTTGATATATTTTAAATTAGCAACATTGCCAACATTAATACTAAAAATAATAATTAGGCTCTTGTAATTCAATTAAAACAAGAAGGATAATAAGAGTCAGCACAATTAAGATATGTGTGTGCAAATTAATTTTGTTTATTGTTTAAATACGTTTAAACGAATTGCAACGCGAACGCAATTTAATACATTAATTGATTAATATAATGCGCAGACGTTTCGACTGCCGATCAGTGGTGCAAGTTTTCGGCCGCCAGCATCGACGGTGGGGGCGGGCACTCGGTGTCGCGTTCGTGCCTCGAGTCTCGGGTCTCGGGCCGGCTCGGCCGCGTCCGCCGCTACTTGGCTATTAGATTGCTTTTTCTCCAAGGCTGCCATGAAGACGAGCGTTTTAGCGCGTTGACGCTTGATGAGAGGCCCCGCTCATTCACCGCCCCATTACGCAAAAAAAAAAGGTCACGATTCACGACGTGATGATAAACGATTTCGATAAAACTTATTATGGATAGGATAGGTTATCACGTAAGGGATAATGTGAGCATGATAAGCAAGAAAATCGTAATTAAAAATTATGAGTGTCGTATCAATCTAAAGAAGAAGACGTCAATGCGCTGAACGCTCGTCTTCGTGGCAGCCTTGGAGAAAAAGGACGGATGTCTCTCTCCTTCTAATAGCCGAGTAGCGGCGGACGCGGCTAATGCTATAAGCATTCGTACACAAACTTATATTATAATACAATTACTCTCTAAATTTTTTTTCGAGTGAAAATCTCACTCGAAATATAGAGTGACACGCCGAGTCACTTGAATTTGAGTTACTTCTCACTCTTATAGACTGAATTTCTTCATTCTTTATCAAGAAGTGCACATTTTCAGTTTTTATTTTGGAGAGAATGTCTTCTTGGAATGAATATCTTAATTAAAGAGTCACTTTACTGCGTCCGCCGCACGCTTGCTCGCCAGTTACTGCGCGGCCGAGACCCGTTAGACGGCTTAACTCTCGGTTCTCTCGGGAGTAAAATGCAGTTACATAAATATCATAAGAAATAGTATATATTATAATATATACTACCCCGCAGCACGCGCGGATTAGGTCAAGCAAAAATTAATTTCTTCTCTATAAAGAGAGTTAACCTACCTATCGGTAGTGGCGCGCATTCATTGGCAGACGAGCGCGAGGGTGCCTCATGTAGCGAAGGATCGTCACATAATGTTTTTACAGGATTAAGACGCGGCTAGGCTAGGCTAGGTTATATATGATTACGGGTTCACACTCGTTTTAATTGAGTGAGAAATTTTACCCCCAAAAGTCGAGTACGTATAGTTATATATAATTTTATATAAGTTTGAATACTGATCGTACACATAAATTATGTATAATTATATATAGATATACGTTTATGATTTACATTATACATAAATATATATATATAAATATACATATACGGATACATACACTGAGAAAAAAATTTCTTTAAATACATTTAAGAAACTCGGTTTTCTTATTACAAAGAAATGATTTATTTCAGTTTAATAATGATACTATTGATGTCATGAAATCATTACTTAGAGGAACAAAATCAAAAATGTACGAAATGATTTACTTAAAAGAATAAAATATTTATTTGCTAGCATACATTGTTTAGTTGCTGTAAAAAAATATTTGTTTGCATCAAAGAATTCTATTTCAAGAAAATGCATTTTCTTGATTGAAAGAATTTTTTTTCTCAGTGTAGATATATATATATATATATCTCTCTTCTCTCTCTCTCTCAATTCTGTAATAGCATTATGTGACGATCCGTTTCTACATGAAGCACCCTCGCGCTCGGCACGACCGCGCTATATGTAGGTTAACTCCCTTAAAGAGAAGAAAGTTATATTTTTTCTTATTACTTAATCGTGCTTGCGGGTGGTAGTCTTTATATAATTGCATTTTACTCCCGAGAGAACCGAGAGGTGAGCCGCCTGTCGGCGGCACCGCGCAGTAACTGGCGAGCAAGCGCGCGGCGACGCATATAGTATTCTCGCAAAGTCGAGAGAGCGGGTAATCTTTCTGATTGGCTGATGGTGGATCGGGGTAGCCAGCTCGGTATGGTATATAAGCGCGTCGCTTTTCACAGTCGCCACCGCTGCTACTGCATTCGTTGAAGCTGGAGCGTTTGGCTGCGTCAGAAGTCAGCAGAAGTTTTTTAGTGCTGCGTTTGAGTTAGCGTTAGAGATTATATACGTTGTATATAAAGTCGTGAAGACTTAGTAGCTTTCGTTTCTCTCGTCAGAGACGCATAGCTCACGACGCGCGTGGACAAGTGACACGTGGCGAATAAGATTCAGACGCGAGCATCTTGAGATATCTTTTCCGAACTCGACGAAAAGAAGCACGAGAACAAAAATGATGCTGAGCCTACAGCGAAGAATGGTATCTCAGTGGAGAATGTTATCCACCTTGCTGTTTCTCGGATTGATTTGCAATGGCGAATTGATGCCCGTTCGTGTACCTGAAGAAACAACGACAACGTCGTCATCGACAGCCAAAAAGAATGGCATTGGCTCTCTGAATAACTACTGGCAAGCGTGGCTCCCGCTGGGCGAGCAGAACGCCTACCAACCCGATCTGAAACTCCGCTACTCTTATGCGACGGACGCAAAGAGAGCCGAGTGTGTTTATCGCTCCGGAGTTAAACAACATGAACTTTATAAGTCCTAAGGCGAGCAAGAAATTTCTCCGGGATTTATTAAAAAAGAAGTTCAATAATACGCAAACCTCAGGCTTGGGTAAGTTGATATATTTTTTTTAATTAATTAAGTTCAAGTTAATCAAGTTGATATTAAGTTAAATTTTTCAAAATAACTTGTCACAGTTAAAAAATTAAAATATTTAAAATTAACTATATACTATAAGTTAACAGCTATTAACTTTTTAAATTTATTGTCAATTTTTAATTTTTTTACTAGTTACTACTCGATAACCTTGGCAAACCTCGAAGAACGACCAAGTAAAGTCGACCGGTCCACTGCAGCTTAAAGTATCTATGAATTCCGAGTCCGATCGTCAGGTCGAAACCGAGATGTCCCTACTAGCAAAATACATTAACAGTATAATGACTAATACTGGCTAAATATTGGGCATCGCTACTACTACCGGAAATTTCGGGAGATATTATCTTTAACATCAGGGCTGAATAGATAGAACAGAATATAGGAAGAGGTTTTTAGTGGGTAGGCTATGGGGGCAGTATCTCCCGCGATGTGCCCCCATAGAATCCCACACTATCCGGGTGTACGGGCACCCGGATGTCTTTGGCCTCTTGGTGGTTGATAACTAAAAAGTTATCCTTCCAAGATGGTCAGGTTGAAGATTTTCCTCTTCCTCGTTAAAAAAAAAAAAAAAAAAAAAAAAAAAAAAGAGAGAGAGAGAGAGAGAATAATACAGTAGATGTTTCAGTTCATATAAATATCCATTGTTATATTTGGTGCAAAATATTCTGATATCATTATTTTTGTAGAGAAGGTTAATGCGTGCGCGTGTAATTCTTCATTTAAAATAATCGTTAGTTTAATAATTAAAGTTAGATTTTGGTTGGAATAAGGTCTGTGATATTACTTGGGCTAAATTAGATGAAGTTTTATCTTAGGTATAAGATGTGTTTCTTTACAGTATACTATATATCACTTATATTATATGTATCATTTTGATTGAATTTGATGAAGAGTATTATCTTGGATTTATTTGATACATAAACAAATGTGATTTTTTCCAACCATAAAGGTATACTATATATGTCACTCAGGTGAAATTTAATCAAAGTCCTACCTTGGATTTGCTATTTCTTTCCTTAAAGAAAAACCATACATTTGGCGCCTTTTTTTTACCTTTTTAAAAAGGTAATTTTCTTCGGATATAACGGATATATTTTGCAGTGTTTATAGGCCACTTAAGTTGAATTTGATTAAAAGGATCATCTTGGATTGATGTAATTTTTTTCCTTAAATTTAAATTTAATCAATTATATATTGATGGTGATGATTAAATAGATAAGGTGTGACGTAGACTTGTTTCATCGGTTAAATATTGATAACGTTGTAAGGATAAGAACCATCTTTTGTCACCAAGGTTTGTCACGGAAAATTATATACGTTACTAGTAAAGTAAAGAATAAAAATTAGTATTATTAAAAACATTTATTGAAAATTTTATTCGAGCTAATAACAGTTTGTGAATATTGATTGACAATTACAGCAACATTTCACTGATCCACAATTCTATGTCACACAACATCTCATCTATCTCATCGACGCCAGTGTAAAAATCTGAGCTCGTTACTCACTGATTAATTAATTTTTCATTGGTGTTGATGATTAAATAAATGAAGGGTGACGTAGAGTTGTGGCATCGGTTAAATATTGATAACGTTGTAAGGATAAGAACCATCCTTTGTCACCAAGGTACCGGCAATTATGTACGTTACTACTAAAGTAAAGAATACAAATTAGTATTTAAAAGTTTATTCAAACTAATTAATAAGTTGTGAATATTGATTGACAATTACAGCAACATTTAACTGATCCACAATCTATATCGCACGACATCTCGTCTATCTCATCGACACCAGTGTAAAATCTGAGTTGTGTTACCCTCTGTTTAATTAATTTTACACTGTTGATGCTGGTGGTTAAATAGATGAGGTGTGACACGTAGAGTTGTGCATTGGTTTGCAATATTGAGAACGTTGTAAGGATAAGTTCTTTTGTCACCAAGGTACCTGTAATTATACATACATTACTAATAAAGCAAAGAATAAAAATTAGTATTATAAAAAACATTTATTTACAGTTTTATTAAAGCAGATTAAAAGCTGTACATATCGATTGTAAATTACAGCAACATTTAACTGTTGCACACATCTTATCTGTCTCATCGACGCCAGTGTAAAATTGAATCAGAGAGTAACATAGCTCAGTTAAATGTTTAATATATATGTATAATAATAAAATAACAATACGAGAATATTTACCATATAAATTTCATATATTACACATATTTGCAATCGAAATTTGTATTATAACCTCATCCTGCATGTCCTGCACGTCACTTACAATTAGAACGAGTCACTGGCTAACCCACGTGACCCAATAAGAATACACGCAGGAGCACGCCGGAGAGAGAGAAGGAAATAAATCTTAAGGTCCTCACACATGAAACTGACATTACCATATGAGTAAGGTTTCGATCACTCACGTACTTGATTCAGCCGGTTACGGTTACGGTCGCCCAATTCTGCAACGCGTCGAAACCTTAATGTTATGGATATGTCAATTCATGTGTGAGGGCCTTTACGTCGTCCGTCGCTTTCAATGTCGCTTTTCTACGTCCCACAGTGGGAGAAAACGAGACGTTAGGCGACAAAAATCTGTAACTACGTCAATTTTCAATGGGAAATAATTGAAACTTGGTATCCTACAAGCTTTTTGGTCGCTAAATCTGAATCCACTGCTAAAAATTAAAATTTGATATAGCAAATCCACTATGACCAAACAAAAGTGCTACTGAAATGATTTCGGGGTACATTATATCGATCTAAAAATCAAAAACTCACACTAGTACGACGTAGCATATGACTCTGAACAGCGTTCAGAGACCACTACCGTGTCTACCGATAAACTCTAAATGTTCTTATATGTAATTCTTATTGTTGATATATTTTAAATTAGCAACATTGCCAACATTAATACTAAAAATAATAATTAGGCTCTTGTAATTCAATTAAAACAAGAAGGATAATAAGAGTCAGCACAATTAAGATATGTGTGTGCAAATTAATTTTGTTTATTGTTAAATACGTTTAAAACGAATTGCAACGCGAACGCAATTTAATACATTAATTGATTAATATAATGCGCAGACGTTTCGACCTGCCGATCAGTGGTGCAAGTTTTCGGCCGCCAGCATCGACGGTGGGGGCGGGCACTCGGTGTCGCGTTCGTGCCTCGAGTCTCGGGTCTCGGGCCGGCTCGGCCGCGTCCGCCGCTACTTGGCTATTAGATTGCTTTTCTCCAAGGCTGCCATGAAGACGAGCGTTTAGCGCGTTGACGCTTGATGAGAGGCCCCGCTCATTCACCGCCCATTACGCAAAAAAAAAGGTCACGATTCACGACGTGATGATAAACGATTTCGATAAAACTTATTATGGATAGGATAGGTTATCACGTAAGGGATAATGTGAGCATGATAAGCAAGAAAATCGTAATTAAAAATTATGAGTGTCGTATCAATCTAAAGAAGAAGACGTCAATGCGCTGAACGCTCGTCTTCGTGGCAGCCTTGGAGAAAAAGGACGGATGTCTCTCTCCTTCTAATAGCCGAGTAGCGGCGGACGCGGCTAATGCTATAAGCATTCGTACACAAACTTATATTATAATACAATTACTCTCTAAATTTTTTTCGAGTGAAAATCTCACTCGAAATATAGAGTGACACGCCGAGTCACTTGAATTTGAGTTACTTTCTCACTCTTATAGACTGAATTTCTTCATTCTTTATCAAGAAGTGCACATTTTCAGTTTTTATTTTGGAGAGAATGTCTTCTTGGAATGAATATCTTAATTAAAGAGTCACTTTACTGCGTCGCCGCACGCTTGCTCGCCAGTTACTGCGCGGCCGAGACCCGTTAGACGGCTTAACTCTCGGTTCTCTCGGGAGTAAATGCAGTTACATAAATATCATAAGAAATAGTATATATTATAATATATACTACCCGCAGCACGCGCGGATTAGGTCAAGCAAAAATTAATTTCCTTCTCTATAAGAGAGTTAACCTACCTATCGGTAGTGGCGCGCATTCATTGGCAGACGAGCGCGAGGGTGCCTCATGTAGCGAAGGATCGTCACATAATGTTTTTACAGGATTAAGACGCGGCTAGGCTAGGCTAGGTATATATGATTACGGGTTCACACTCGTTTTAATTGAGTGAGAAATTTTACCCCCAAAAGTCGAGTACGTATAGTTATATATAATTTTATATAAGTTTGAATACTGATCGTACACATAAAATTATGTATAATTATATATAGATATACGTTTATGATTTACATTATACATAAATATATATATATAAATATACATATACGGATACATACACTGAGAAAAAAATTTCTTTAAATACATTTAAGAAACTCGGTTTTCTTATTACAAAGAAATGATTTATTTCAGTTTAATAATGATACTATTGATGTCATGAAATCATTACTTAGAGGAACAAAATCAAAAATGTACGAAATGATTTACTTAAAAGAATAAAATATTTATTTGCTAGCATACATTGTTTAGTTGCTGTAAAAAATATTTGTTTGCATCAAAGAATTCTATTTCAAGAAAATGCATTTTCTTGATTGAAAGAATTTTTTTTCTCAGTGTAGATATATATATATATATATCTCTCTTCTCTCTCTCTCTCATTCTGTAATAGCATTATGTGACGATCCGTTTCTACATGAAGCACCCTCGCGCTCGGCACGACCGCGCTATATGTAGGTTAACTCCCTTAAAGAGAAGAAAGTTATATTTTTTCTTATTACTTAATCGTGCTGCGGGTGGTAGTCTTTATATAATTGCATTTTACTCCCGAGAGAACCGAGAGGTGAGCCGCCTGTCGGCGGCACCGCGCAGTAACTGGCGAGCAAGCGCGCGGCGACGCATATAGTATTCTCGCAAAGTCGAGAGAGCGGGTAATCTTTCTGATTGGCTGATGGTGGATCGGGGTAGCCAGCTCGGTATGGTATATAAGCGCGTCGCTTTTCACAGTCGCCACCGCTGCTACTGCATTCGTTGAAGCTGGAGCGTTTGGCTGCGTCAGAAGTCAGCAGAAGTTTTTAGTGCTGCGTTTGAGTTAGCGTTAGAGATTATATACGTTGTATATAAAGTCGTGAAGACTTAGTAGCTTTCGTTTCTCTCGTCAGAGACGCATAGCTCACGACGCGCGTGGACAAGTGACACGTGGCGAATAAGATTCAGACGCGAGCATCTTGAGATATCTTTTCCGAACTCGACGAAAAGAAGCACGAGAACAAAAATGATGCTGAGCCTACAGCGAAGAATGGTATCTCAGTGGAGAATGTTATCCACCTTGCTGTTTCTCGGATTGATTTGCAATGGCGAATTGATGCCCGTTCGTGTACCTGAAGAAACAACGACAACGTCGTCATCGACAGCCAAAAAGAATGGCATTGGCTCTCTGAATAACTACTGGCAAGCGTGGCTCCCGCTGGGCGAGCAGAACGCCTACCAACCCGATCTGAACTCCGCTACTCTTATGCGACGGACGCAAAGAGAGCCGAGTGTGTTTTATCGCTCCGGAGTTAAACAACATGAACTTTATAAGTCCTAAGGCGAGCAAGAAATTTCTCCGGGATTTATTAAAAAAGAAGTTCAATAATACGCAAACCTCAGGCTTGGGTAAGTTGATATATTTTTTAATTAATTAAGTTCAAGTTAATCAAGTTGATATTAAGTTAAATTTTTCAAAATAACTTGTCACAGTTAAAAAATTAAAATATTTAAAATTAACTATATACTATAAGTTAACAGCTATTAACTTTTTAAATTTATTGTCAATTTTTAATTTTTTTACTAGTTACTACTCGATAACCTTGGCAAACCTCGAAGAACGACCAAGTAAAGTCGACCGGTCCACTGCAGCTTAAAGTATCTATGAATTCCGAGTCCGATCGTCAGGTCGAAACCGAGATGTCCCTACTAGCAAAATACATTAACAGTATAATGACTAATACTGGCTAAATATTGGGCATCGCTACTACTACTACCGGAAATTTCGGGAGATATTATCTTTAACATCAGGGCTGAATAGATAGAACAGAATATAGGAAGAGGTTTTTAGTGGGTAGGCTATGGGGGCAGTATCTCCCGCGATGTGCCCCCATAGAATCCCACACTATCCGGGTGTACGGGCACCCGGATGTCTTTGGCCTCTTGGTGGTTGATAACTAAAAAGTTATCCTTCCAAGATGGTCAGGTTGAAGATTTTCCTCTTCCTCGTTAAAAAAAAAAAAAAAAAAAAAAAAAAAAAGAGAGAGAGAGAGAGAGAGAGAGAGAATAATACAGTAGATGTTTCAGTTCATATAAATATCCATTGTTATATTTGGTGCAAAATATTCTGATATCATTATTTTTGTAGAGAAGGTTAATGCGTGCGCGTGTAATCTTCATTTAAAATAATCGTTAGTTTAATAATTAAAGTTAGATTTTGGTTGGAATAAGGTCTGTGATATTACTTGGGCTAAATTAGATGAAGTTTTATCTTAGGTATAAGATGTGTTTCTTTACAGTATACTATATATCACTTATATTATATGTATCATTTTGATTGAATTTGATGAAGAGTATTATCTTGGATTTATTTGATACATAAACAAATGTGATTTTTTCCAACCATAAAGGTATACTATATATGTCACTCAGGTGAAATTTAATCAAAAGTCCTACCTTGGATTTGCTATTTCTTTCCTTAAAGAAAAACCATACATTTGGCGCCTTTTTTTTACCTTTTTTAAAAAGGTAATTTTCTTCGGATATAACGGATATATTTTGCAGTGTTTATAGGCCACTTAAGTTGAATTTGATTAAAAGGATCATCTTGGATTGATGTAATTTTTTTCCTTAAATTTAAATTTAATCAATTATATATTGATGGTGATGATTAAATAGATAAGGTGTGACGTAGACTTGTTCATCGGTTAATATTGATAACGTTGTAAGGATAAGAACCATCTTTTGTCACCAAGGTTTGTCACCGGAAATTATATACGTTACTAGTAAAGTAAAGAATAAAATTAGTATTATTAAAAACATTTATTGAAAATTTTATTCGAGCTAATTAACAGTTGTGAATATTGATTGACAATTACAGCAACATTTCACTGATCCACAATTCTATGTCACACAACATCTCATCTATCTCATCGACGCCAGTGTAAAATCTGAGCTCGTTACTCACTGATTAATTAATTTTTCATTGGTGTTGATGATTAAATAAATGAAGTGTGACGTAGAGTTGTGCATCGGTTAAATATTGATAACGTTGTAAGGATAAGAACCATCCTTTGTCACCAAGGTACCGGCAATTATGTACGTTACTACTAAAGTAAAGAATACAAATTAGTATTTAAAGTTTTATTCAAACTAATTAATAAGTTGTGAATATTGATTGACAATTACAGCAACATTTAACTGATCCACAATTCTATATCGCACGACATCTCGTCTATCTCATCGACACCAGTGTAAAATCTGAGTTGTGTTACCCTCTGTTTAATTAATTTTACACTGTTGATGCTGGTGGTTAAATAGATGAGGTGTGACACGTAGAGTTGTGCATTGGTTTGCAATATTGAGAACGTTGTAAGGATAAGTTCTTTTGTCACCAAGGTACCTGTAATTATACATACATTACTAATAAAGCAAAGAATAAAAATTAGTATTATAAAAAACATTTATTTACAGTTTTATTAAAGCAGATTAAAAGCTGTACATATCGATTGTAAATTACAGCAACATTTAACTGTTGCACACATCTTATCTGTCTCATCGACGCCAGTGTAAAATTGAATCAGAGAGTAACATAGCTCAGTTAAATGTTTAATATATATGTATAATAATAAAATAACAATACGAGAATATTTACCATATAAATTTCATATATTACACATATTTGCAATCGAAATTTGTATTATAACCTCATCCTGCATGTCCTGCACGTCACTTACAATTAGAACGAGTCACTGGCTAACCCACGTGACCCAATAAGAATACACGCAGGAGCACGCCGGAGAGAGAGAAGGAAATAAATCTTAAGGTCCTCACACATGAACTGACATTACCATATGAGTAAGGTTTCGATCACTCACGTACTTGATTCAGCCGGTTACGGTTACGGTCGCCCAATTCTGCAACGCGTCGAAACCTTAATGTTATGGATATGTCAATTCATGTGTGAGGGCCTTTACGTCGTCCGTCGCTTTTCAATGTCGCTTTTCTACGTCCCACAGTGGGAGAAAACGAGACGTTAGGCGACAAAAATCTGTAACTACGTCAATTTTCAATGGGAAATAATTGAAACTTGGTATCCTACAAGCTTTTTGGTCGCTAAATCTGAATCCACTGCTAAAAATTAAAAATTTGATATAGCAAATCCACTATGACCAAACAAAAGTGCTACTGAAATGATTTCGGGGTACATTATATCGATCTAAAAATCAAAAACTCACACTAGTACGACGTAGCATATGACTCTGAACAGCGTTCAGAGACACTACCGTGTCCTACCGATAAACTCTAAATGTTCTTATATGTAATTCTTATTGTTGATATATTTTAAATTAGCAACATTGCCAACATTAATACTAAAAATAATAATTAGGCTCTTGTAATTCAATTAAAACAAGAAGGATAATAAGAGTCAGCACAATTAAGATATGTGTGTGCAAATTAATTTTGTTTATTGTTAAATACGTTTAAACGAATTGCAACGCGAACGCAATTTAATACATTAATTGATTAATATAATGCGCAGACGTTTCGACTGCCGATCAGTGGTGCAAGTTTTCGGCCGCCAGCATCGACGGTGGGGGCGGGCACTCGGTGTCGCGTTCGTGCCTCGAGTCTCGGGTCTCGGGCCGGCTCGGCCGCGTCCGCCGCTACTTGGCTATTAGATTGCTTTTTCTCCAAGGCTGCCATGAAGACGAGCGTTTAGCGCGTTGACGCTTGATGAGAGAGGCCCCGCTCATTCACCGCCCATTACGCAAAAAAAAAGGTCACGATTCACGACGTGATGATAAACGATTTCGATAAAACTTATTATGGATAGGATAGGTTATCACGTAAGGGATAATGTGAGCATGATAAGCAAGAAAATCGTAATTAAAAATTATGAGTGTCGTATCAATCTAAAGAAGAAGACGTCAATGCGCTGAACGCTCGTCTTCGTGGCAGCCTTGGAGAAAAAGGACGGATGTCTCTCTCCTTCTAATAGCCGAGTAGCGGCGGACGCGGCTAATGCTATAAGCATTCGTACACAAACTTATATTATAATACAATTACTCTCTAAATTTTTTTCGAGTGAAAATCTCACTCGAAATATAGAGTGACACGCCGAGTCACTTGAATTTGAGTTACTTCTCACTCTTATAGACTGAATTTCTTCATTCTTTATCAAGAAGTGCACATTTTCAGTTTTTATTTTGGAGAGAATGTCTTCTTGGAATGAATATCTTAATTAAAGAGTCACTTACTGCGTCGCCGCACGCTTGCTCGCCAGTTACTGCGCGGCCGAGACCCGTTAGACGGCTTAACTCTCGGTTCTCTCGGGAGTAAATGCAGTTACATAAATATCATAAGAAATAGTATATATTATAAATATATACTACCCGCAGCACGCGCGGATTAGGTCAAGCAAAAATTAATTTCCTTCTCTATAAGAGAGTTAACCTACCTATCGGTAGTGGCGCGCATTCATTGGCAGACGAGCGCGAGGGTGCCTCATGTAGCGAAGGATCGTCACATAATGTTTTTACAGGATTAAGACGCGGCTAGGCTAGGCTAGGTTTATATATGATTACGGGTTCACACTCGTTTTAATTGAGTGAGAAATTTTACCCCCAAAAGTCGAGTACGTATAGTTATATATAATTTTATATAAGTTTGAATACTGATCGTACACATAAAATTATGTATAATTATATATAGATATACGTTTATGATTTACATTATACATAAATATATATATATAAATATACATATACGGATACATACACTGAGAAAAAAATTTCTTTAAATACATTTAAGAAACTCGGTTTTCTTATTACAAAGAACTGATTATTTCAGTTTAATAATGATACTATTGATGTCATGAAATCATTACTTATAGGAACAAAATCAAAAATGTACGAAATGATTTACTTAAAAGAATAAAAATATTTATTTGCTAGCATACATTGTTTAGTTGCTGTAAAAAAATATTTGTTTGCATCAAAGAATTCTATTTCAAGAAAATGCATTTCTTGATTGAAAGAATTTTTTTTCTCAGTGTAGATATATATATATATATATCTCTCTTCTCTCTCTCTCTCAATTCTGTAATAGCATTATGTGACGATCCGTTTCTACATGAAGCACCCTCGCGCTCGGCACGACCGCGCTATATGTAGGTTAACTCCCTTAAAGAGAAGAAAGTTATATTTTTTCTTATTACTTAATCGTGCTGCGGTGGTAGTCTTTATATAATTGCATTTTACTCCCGAGAGAACCGAGAGGTGAGCCGCCTGTCGGCGGCAACCGCGCAGTAACTGGCGAGCAAGCGCGCGGCGACGCATATAGTATTCTCGCAAAGTCGAGAGAGCGGGTAATCTTTCTGATTGGCTGATGGTGGATCGGGGTAGCCAGCTCGGTATGGTATATAAGCGCGTCGCTTTTCACAGTCGCCCACCGCTGCTACTGCATTCGTTGAAGCTGGAGCGTTTGGCTGCGTCAGAAGTCAGCAGAAGTTTTAGTGCTGCGTTTGAGTTAGCGTTAGAGATTATATACGTTGTATATAAAGTCGTGAAGACTTAGTAGCTTTCGTTTCTCTCGTCAGAGACGCATAGCTCACGACGCGCGTGGACAAGTGACACGTGGCGAATAAGATTCAGACGCGAGCATCTTGAGATATCTTTTCCGAACTCGACGAAAAGAAGCACGAGAACAAAAATGATGCTGAGCCTACAGCGAAGAATGGTATCTCAGTGGAGAATGTTATCCACCTTGCTGTTTCTCGGATTGATTTGCAATGGCGAATTGATGCCCGTTCGTGTACCTGAAGAAACAACGACAACGTCGTCATCGACAGCCAAAAAGAATGGCATTGGCTCTCTGAATAACTACTGGCAAGCGTGGCTCCCCGCTGGGCGAGCAGAACGCCTACCAACCCGATCTGAACTCCGCTACTCTTATGCGACGGACGCAAAGAGAGCCGAGTGTGTTTATCGCTCCGGAGTTAAACAACATGAACTTTATAAGTCCTAAGGCGAGCAAGAAATTTCTCCGGGATTTATTAAAAAAGAAGTTCAATAATACGCAAACCTCAGGCTTGGGTAAGTTGATATATTTTTTTAATTAATTAAGTTCAAGTTAATCAAGTTGATATTAAGTTAAATTTTTCAAAATAACTTGTCACAGTTAAAAAATTAAAATATTTAAAATTAACTATATACTATAAGTTAACAGCTATTAACTTTTTAAATTTATTGTCAATTTTAATTTTTTTACTAGTTACTACTCGATAACCTTGGCAAACCTCGAAGAACGACCAAGTAAAGTCGACCGGTCCACTGCAGCTTAAAGTATCTATGAATTCCGAGTCCGATCGTCAGGTCGAAACCGAGATGTCCCTACTAGCAAAATACATTAACAGTATAATGACTAATACTGGCTAAATATTGGGCATCGCTACTACTACCGGAAATTTCGGGAGATATTATCTTTAACATCAGGGCTGAATAGATAGAACAGAATATAGGAAGAGGTTTTTAGTGGGTAGGCTATGGGGGCAGTATCTCCGCGATGTGCCCCCATAGAATCCCACACTATCCGGGTGTACGGGCACCCGGATGTCTTTGGCCTCTTGGTGGTTGATAACTAAAAAGTTATCCTTCCAAGATGGTCAGGTTGAAGATTTTCCTCTTCCTCGTTAAAAAAAAAAAAAAAAAAAAAAAAAAAAAGAGAGAGAGAGAGAGAGAGAGAATAATACAGTAGATGTTTCAGTTCATATAAATATCCATTGTTATATTTGGTGCAAAATATTCTGATATCATTATTTTTGTAGAGAAGGTTAATGCGTGCGCGTGTAATTCTTCATTTAAAATAATCGTTAGTTTAATAATTAAAGTTAGATTTTGGTTGGAATAAGGTCTGTGATATTACTTGGGCTAAATTAGATGAAGTTTTATCTTAGGTATAAGATGTGTTTCTTTACAGTATACTATATATCACTTATATTATATGTATCATTTTGATTGAATTTGATGAAGAGTATTATCTTGGATTTATTTGATACATAAACAAATGTGATTTTTTCCAACCATAAAGGTATACTATATATGTCACTCAGGTGAAATTTAATCAAAAGTCCTACCTTGGATTTGCTATTTCTTTCCTTAAAGAAAAACCATACATTTTGGCGCCTTTTTTTTACCTTTTTTAAAAAGGTAATTTTCTTCGGATATAACGGATATATTTTGCAGTGTTTATAGGCCACTTAAGTTGAATTTGATTAAAAGGATCATCTTGGATTGATGTAATTTTTTTCCTTAAATTAAATTTAATCAATTATATATTGATGGTGATGATTAAATAGATAAGGTGTGACGTAGGACTTGTTCATCGGTTAAATATTGATAACGTTGTAAGGATAAGAACCATCTTTTGTCACCAAGGTTTGTCACACGGAAATTATATACGTTACTAGTAAAGTAAAGAATAAAAATTAGTATTATTAAAAACATTTATTGAAAATTTTATTCGAGCTAATTAACAGTTGTGAATATTGATTGACAATTACAGCAACATTTCACTGATCCACAATTCTATGTCACACAACATCTCATCTATCTCATCGACGCCAGTGTAAAATCTGAGCTCGTTACTCACTGATTAATTAATTTTTCATTGGTGTTGATGATTAAATAAATGAAGTGTGACGTAGAGTTGTGCATCGGTTAAATATTGATAACGTTGTAAGGATAAGAACCATCCTTTGTCACCAAGGTACCGGCAATTATGTACGTTACTACTAAAGTAAAGAATACAAATTAGTATTTAAAGTTTTATTCAAACTAATTAATAAGTTGTGAATATTGATTGACATTACAGCAACATTTAAACTGATCCACACTTCTATATCGCACGACATCTCGTCTATCCTCATCGACACCAGTGTAAAATCTGAGTTGTGTTACCCTCTGTTTAATTAATTTTACACTGTTGATGCTGGTGGTTAAATAGATGAGGTGTGACACGTAGAGTTGTGCATTGGTTTGCAATATTGAGAACGTTGTAAGGATAAGTTCTTTTGTCACCAAGGTACCTGTAATTATACATACAATTACTAATAAAGCAAAGAATAAAAATTAGTATTATAAAAAACATTTATTTACAGTTTTATTAAAGCAGATTAAAAGCTGTACATATCGATTGTAAATTACAGCAACATTTAACTGTTGCACACATCTTATCTGTCTCATCGACGCCAGTGTAAAATTGAATCAGAGAGTAACATAGCTCAGTTAATGTTTAATATATATGTATAATAATAAAATAACAATACGAGAATATTTACCATATAAATTTCATATATTACACATATTTGCAATCGAAATTTGTATTATAACCTCATCCTGCATGTCCTGCACGTCACTTACAATTAGAACGAGTCACTGGCTAACCCACGTGACCCAATAAGAATACACGCAGGAGCACGCCGGAGAGAGAGAAGGAAATAAATCTTAAGGTCCTCACACATGAACTGACATTACCATATGAGTAAGGTTTCGATCACTCACGTACTTGATTCAGCCGGTTACGGTTACGGTCGCCCAATTCGGCAACGCGTCGAAACCTTAATGTTATGGATATGTCAATTCATGTGTGAGGGCCTTTACGTCGTCCGTCGCTTTTCAATGTCGCTTTTCTACGTCCCACAGTGGGAGAAAACGAGACGTTAGGCGACAAAAATCTGTAACTACTACGTCAATTTTCAATGGGAAATAATTGAAACTTGGTATCCTACAAGCTTTTTGGTCGCTAAATCTGAATCCACTGCTAAAAATTAAAAATTTGATATAGCAAATCCACTATGACCAAACAAAAGTGCTACTGAAATGATTTCGGGGTACATTATATCGATCTAAAAATCAAAAACTCACACTAGTACGACGTAGCATATGACTCTGAACAGCGTTCAGAGACACTACCGTGTCTACCGATAAACTCTAAATGTTCTTATATGTAATTCTTATTGTTGATATATTTTAAATTAGCAACATTGCCAACATTAATACTAAAATAATAATTAGGCTCTGTAATTCAATTAAAACAAGAAGGATAATAAGAGTCAGCACAATTAAGATATGTGTGTGCAAATTAATTTTGTTTATTGTTAAATACGTTTTAAACGAATTGCAACGCGAACGCAATTTAATACATTAATTGATTAATATAATGCGCAGACGTTTCGACTGCCGATCAGTGGTGCAAGTTTTCGGCCGCCAGCATCGACGGTGGGGGCGGGCACTCGGTGTCGCGTTCGTGCCTCGAGTCTCGGGTCTCGGGCCGGCTCGGCCGCGTCCGCCGCTACTTGGCTATTAGATTGCTTTTTCTCCAAGGCTGCCATGAAGACGAGCGTTTAGCGCGTTGACGCTTGATGAGAGGCCCCGCTCATTCACCGCCCATTACGCAAAAAAAAGGTCACGATTCACGACGTGATGATAAACGATTTCGATAAAACTTATTATGGATAGGATAGGTTATCACGTAAGGGATAATGTGAGCATGATAAGCAAGAAAATCGTAATTAAAAATTATGAGTGTCGTATCAATCTAAAGAAGAAGACGTCAATGCGCTGAACGCTCGTCTTCGTGGCAGCCTTGGAGAAAAAGGACGGATGTCTCTCTCCTTCTAATAGCCGAGTAGCGGCGGACGCGGCTAATGCTATAAGCATTCGTACACAAACTTATATTATAATACAATTACTCTCTAAATTTTTTTCGAGTGAAAATCTCACTCGAAATATAGAGTGACACGCCGAGTCACTTGAATTTGAGTTACTTCTCACTCTTATAGACTGAATTTCTTCATTCTTTATCAAGAAGTGCACATTTTCAGTTTTTATTTTGGAGAGAATGTCTTCTTGGAATGAATATCTTAATTAAAGAGTCACTTTACTGCGTCGCCGCACGCTTGCTCGCCAGTTACTGCGCGGCCGAGACCCGTTAGACGGCTTAACTCTCGGTTCTCTCGGGAGTAAAATGCAGTTACATAAATATCATAAGAAATAGTATATATTATAATATATACTACCCGCAGCACGCGCGGATTAGGTCAAGCAAAAATTAATTTCCTTCTCTATAAGAGAGTTAACCTACCTATCGGTAGTGGCGCGCATTCATTGGCAGACGAGCGCGAGGGTGCCTCATGTAGCGAAGGATCGTCACATAATGTTTTTACAGGATTAAGACGCGGCTAGGCTAGGCTAGGTTATATATGATTACGGGTTCACACTCGTTTTAATTGAGTGAGAAATTTTACCCCAAAAGTCGAGTACGTATAGTATATATAATTTTATATAAGTTTGAATACTGATCGTACACATAAAATTATGTATAATTATATATAGATATACGTTTATGATTACATTATACATAAATATATATATATAAATATACATATACGGATACATACACTGAGAAAAAAAATTTCTTTAAATACATTTAAGAAACTCGGTTTTCTTATTACAAAGAAATGATTTATTTCAGTTTAATAATGATACTATTGATGTCATGAAATCATTACTTAGAGGAACAAAATCAAAAATGTACGAAATGATTTACTTAAAAGAATAAAATATTTATTTGCTAGCATACATTGTTTAGTTGCTGTAAAAAAATATTTGTTTGCATCAAAGAATTCTATTTCAAGAAAATGCATTTCTTGATTGAAAGAATTTTTTTTCTCAGTGTAGATATATATATATATATATCTCTCTTCTCTCCTCTCTCTCAATTCTGTAATAGCATTATGTGACGATCCGTTTCTACATGAAGCACCCTCGCGCTCGGCACGACCGCGCTATATGTAGGTTAACTCCCTTAAAGAGAAGAAAGTTATATTTTTTCTTATTACTTAATCGTGCTGCGGGTGGTAGTCTTTATATAATTGCATTTTACTCCCGAGAGAACCGAGAGGTGAGCCGCCTGTCGGCGGCACCGCGCAGTAACTGGCGAGCAAGCGCGCGGCGACGCATATAGTATTCTCGCAAAGTCGAGAGAGCGGGTAATCTTTCTGATTGGCTGATGGTGGATCGGGGTAGCCAGCTCGGTATGGTATATAAGCGCGTCGCTTTTCACAGTCGCCACCGCTGCTACTGCATTCGTTGAAGCTGGAGCGTTTGGCTGCGTCAGAAGTCAGCAGAAGTTTTTAGTGCTGCGTTTGAGTTAGCGTTAGAGATTATATACGTTGTATATAAAGTCGTGAAGACTTAGTAGCTTTCGTTTTCTCTCGTCAGAGACGCATAGCTCACGACGCGCGTGGACAAGTGACACGTGGCGAATAAGATTCAGACGCGAGCATCTTGAGATATCTTTTCCGAACTCGACGAAAAGAAGCACGAGAACAAAAATGATGCTGAGCCTACAGCGAAGAATGGTATCTCAGTGGAGAATGTTATCCACCTTGCTGTTTCTCGGATTGATTTGCAATGGCGAATTGATGCCCGTTCGTGTACCTGAAGAAACAACGACAACGTCGTCATCGACAGCCAAAAAGAATGGCATTGGCTCTCTGAATAACTACTGGCAAGCGTGGCTCCCGCTGGGCGAGCAGAACGCCTACCAACCCGATCTGAACTCCGCTACTCTTATGCGACGGACGCAAAGAGAGCCGAGTGTGTTTATCGCTCCGGAGTTAAACAACATGAACTTTATAAGTCCTAAGGCGAGCAAGAAATTTTCTCCGGGATTTATTAAAAAAGAAGTCAATAATACGCAAACCTCAGGCTTGGGTAAGTTGATATATTTTTTGTAATTAATTAAGTTCAAGTTAATCAAGTTGATATTAAGTTAAAATTTTTCAAAATAACTTGTCACAGTTAAAAAATTAAAATATTTAAAATTAACTATATACTATAAGTTAACAGCTATTAACTTTTTAAATTTATTGTCAATTTTTAATTTTTTTACTAGTTACTACTCGATAACCTTGGCAAACCTCGAAGAACGACCAAGTAAAGTCGACCGGTCCACTGCAGCTTAAAGTATCTATGAATTCCGAGTCCGATCGTCAGGTCGAAACCGAGATGTCCCTACTAGCAAAATACATTAACAGTATAATGACTAATACTGGCTAAATATTGGGCATCGCTACTACTACCGGAAATTTCGGGAGATATTATCTTAACATCAGGGCTGAATAGATTAGAACAGAATTATAGGAAGAGGTTTTTAGTGGGTAGGCTATGGGGGCAGTATCTCCCGCGAGTGCCCCCATAGAATCCCACACTATCCGGGTGTACGGGCACCAGGATGTCTTTGGCCTCTGGTGGTTTGAATACTAAAAAGTTATCCTTCCAAGATGGTCAGGTTTGAAGGATTTTCCTCTTCCTCGTTAAAAAAAAAAAAAAAAAAAAAAAAAAAAAGAGAGAGAGAGAGAGAGAGAGAGAGAATGAATACAGTAGATGTTTCAGTTCATATAAATATCCATTGTTATATTTGGTGCAAAATATGATATCATTATTTTTGGAGAGAAGGTTAATGCTGTGAGCGTGTAATTCTTTCATTTAAAATAATCGTAGTTAAAATTCATAATTAAGTTAGATTTTGGTTGGAATAAGGTCTGTGATATTACTTGGGCTAATTAGATGAAGTTTATCTTAGGTATAAGATGTGTTTTTCTTTACAGTATACTATATATCACTTATATTATATGTATCATTTTGATTGAATTTGATGAAGAGGTATTATCTTGGATTTATTTGATACATAAACAAATGTGATTTTTTTCCAACCATAAAGGTATACTATAGTATGTCCACTTCAGGTGAAATTTAATCAAAAGTCCTACCTTGGATTTGCTATTTTCTTTCCTTAAAGAAAACCATACATTTGGCGCCTTTTTTTTACCTTTTTTAAAAAGGTATTTTCTTCGGATATAACGGATAATTTTTGCAGTGTTTATAGGCCACTTAAGTTGAATTTGATTAAAAGGATCATCTTGGATTGATGTAATTTTTTTCCTTAAATTTAAATTTAATCAATTATATTGATGGTGATTGATTAAATAGATAAGGTGTGACGTAGACTTGTTCATCGGTTAAATATTGATAACGTTGTAAGGATAAGAACCATCTTTGTCACCCAAGGTTTGTCACCGGAAATTATATACGTTTACTAGTAAAGTAAAGAAGAAAAATTAGTATTATTAAAAACATTTATTGAAATTTTTATTCGAGCTAATTAACAGTTGTGAATATGATTGACATTACAGCAACATTTCACTGATCCACAATTCTATGTCACACAACATCTCATCTATCTCATCGACGCCAGTGTAAATCTGAGCTCGTTACTCACTGATTAATTAATTTTTCATTGGTGTTGATGATGTAAATAAATGAAGTGTGACGTAGAGTGGTGCATCGGTAAATATTGATAACGTTTGTAAGGATAAGAACCATCCTTTGTCACCAAGGTACCGCAAATTATGTACGTTTACTACTAAAGTAAAGAATACAAATTAGTATTTAAAGGTTTTATTCAAACTAATTAATAAGTTGTGAATATTGATTGACAATATACAGCAACATTTAACTGATCCACAATTCTATATCGCACGACATCTCGTCTATCTCATCGACACCAGTGTAAAATCTGAGTTTGTGTTACCCTCTGTTTTAATTAATTTTTACACTGTTTGATGCTGGTGGTTAAATAGATGAGGTGTGTGACACGTAGAGTTGTGCAGTGGGTTTGCAATATTGAGAACGTTGTAAGGATAAGTTTCTTTTGTCACCAAGGTACCTGTAATTATAACATACATTACTAATAAGCAAAGAATAAAAATTAGTAATTATAAAAAACCTTTATTTACAGTTTTATTAAAGCAGATTAAAAGCTGTACATATCGATTGTAAATTACAGCAACATTTAACTGGTGCAACACATCGTTATCTGTCTCATCGACGCCAGTGTAAAATTGAATCAGAGAGTAACATAGCTCGTTAAATGTTTAATATATATGTATAATAAATAAATAACAATACGAGAATATTTACACATATAAATTTCATATATTACACATATTTGCAATCGAAATTTGTATTATAACCTCATCCTGCATGTCCTGCACGTCACTTACAATTAGAACGAGTCACTGGCTAACCCACGTGACCCAATAAGAATACACGCAGGAGCACGCCGGAGAGAGAGAAGGAAATAAATCTTAAGGTCCTCACACATGAACTGACATTACCATATGAGTAAGGTTTCGATCACTCACGTACTTGATTCAGCCGGTTACGGTTACGGTCGCCCAATTCTGCACGCGTCGAAACCTTAATGTTATGGATATGTCAATTCATGTGTGAGGGCCTTTACGTCGTCCGTCGCTTTTCAATGGTCGCTTTTCTACGTCCCACAGTGGGAGAAAACGAGACGTTAGGCGACAAAAATCTGTAACTACGTCAATTTTCAATGGGAAATAATTGAAACTTGGTATCCTACAAGCTTTTTGGTCGCTAAAATCTGAATCCACTGCTAAAAATTAAAAATTTGATATAGCAATCCACTATGACCAAACAAAAGTGCTACTGAAATGATTTCGGGGTACATTTATATCGATCTAAAAATCAAAAACTCACACTAGTACGACGTAAGCATATGACTCTGAACAGCGTTCAGAGACACTACCGTGTCTACCGATAAACTCTAAATGTTCTTATATGTAATTCTTATTGTTGATATATTTTAAATTAGCAACATTGCCAACATTAATACTAAAAATAATAATTAGGCTCTTGTAATTCAATTAAAACAAGAAAGGATAATAAGACCGTCAGCACAATTAAAGATATGGTGTGTGCAAATTAATTTTTTGTTTATTAGTTAAATACGTTTAGACGATTGCCACGCGAACGCAATTTAATACATTAATTGATAATATAATGCGCAGACGTTTCGACTGCCGATCAGTGGTGCAAGTTTTCGGTCGCCGCCAGCATCGACGGTGGGGGCTGGCACTCGGTGTCGCGTTCGTGCCTCGAGTCTCGGGTCTCGGGCCGGCTCGGCCGCGTCCGCGCTACTTGGCTATTAGATTGCTTTTTCTCCAAGGCTGCCATGAAGACGAGCGTTTAGCGCGTTGACGCTTGATGAGAGGCCACGCCGCTCATTCACCGCCCATTACGCAAAAAAAAGGTCACGATTCACGACGTGATGATAAACGATTTCGATAAAACTTATTATGGATAGGATAGGTTATCACGTAAGGGATAATGTGAGCATGATAAGCAAGAAAATCGTAATTAAAAATTATGAGTGTCGTATCAATCTAAAGAAGAAGACGTCAATGCGCTGAACGCTCGTCTTCGTGGCAGCCTTGGAGAAAAAGGACGGATGTCTCTCTCCTTCTAATAGCCGAGTAGCGGCGGACGCGGCTAATGCTATAAGCATTCGTACACAAACTTATATTATAATACAATTACTCTCTAAATTTTTTTCGAGTGAAAATCTCACTCGAAATATAGAGTGACACCGCCGAGTCACTTGAATTTGAGTTACTTCTCACTCTTATAGACTGAATTTCTTCATTCTTTATCAAGAAGTGCACATTTTCAGTTTTTATTTTGGAGAGAATGTCTTCTTGGAATGAATATCTTAATTAAAGAGTCACTTTACTGCGTCGCCGCACGCTTGCTCGCCAGTTACTGCGCGGCCGAGACCCGTTAGACGGCTTAACTCTCGGTTCTCTCGGGAGTAAAATGCAGTTACATAAATATCATAAGAAATAGTATATATTATAATATATACTACCCGCAGCACGCGCGGATTAGGTCAAGCAAAAATTATTTCCTTCTCTATAAGAGAGTTAACCTACCTATCGGTAGTGGCGCGCATTCATTGGCAGACGAGCGCGAGGGTGCCTCATGTAGCGAAGGATCGTCACATAATGTTTTTACAGGATTAAGACGCGGCTAGGCTAGGCTAGGTTATATATGATTACGGGTTCACACTCGTTTTAATTGAGTGAGAAATTTTACCCCAAAAGTCGAGTACGTATAGTTATATATAATTTTATATAAGTTTGAATACTGATCGTACACATAAAATTATGTATAATTATATATAGATATACGTTTATGATTTACATTATACATAAATATATATATATAAATATACATATACGGATACATACACTGAGAAAAAAATTTCTTTAAATACATTTAAGAAACTCGGTTTTCTTATTACAAAGAAATGATTTATTTCAGTTTAATAATGATACTATTGATGTCATGAAATCATTACTTAGAGGAACAAAATCAAAAATGTACGAAATGATTTACTTAAAGAATAAAATATTTATTTGCTAGCATACATTGTTTAGTTGCTGTAAAAAAATATTTGTTTGCATCAAAGAATTCTATTTCAAGAAAATGCATTTTCTTGATTGAAAGAATTTTTTTTTCTCAGTGTAGATATATATATATATATATCTCTCTTCTCTCTCTCTCTCAATTCTGTAATAGCATTATGTGACGATCCGTTTCTACATGAAGCACCCTCGCGCTCGGCACGACCGCGCTATATGTAGGTTAACTCCCTTAAAGAGAAGAAAGTTATATTTTTTCTTATTACTTAATCGTGCTGCGGGTGGTAGTCTTTATATAATTGCATTTTACTCCCGAGAGAACCGAGAGGTGAGCCGCCTGTCGGCGGCACCGCGCAGTAACTGGCGAGCAAGCGCGCGGCGACGCATATAGTATTCTCGCAAAGTCGAGAGAGCGGGTAATCTTTCTGATTGGCTGATGGTGGATCGGGGTAGCCAGCTCGGTATGGTATATAAGCGCGTCGCTTTTCACAGTCGCCACCGCTGCTACTGCATTCGTTGAAGCTGGAGCGTTTGGCTGCGTCAGAAGTCAGCAGAAGTTTTTAGTGCTGCGTTTGAGTTAGCGTTAGAGATTATATACGTTGTATATAAAGTCGTGAAGACTTAGTAGCTTTCGTTTCTCTCGTCAGAGACGCATAGCTCACGACGCGCGTGGACAAGTGACACGTGGCGAATAAGATTCAGACGCGAGCATCTTGAGATATCTTTTCCGAACTCGACGAAAAGAAGCACGAGAACAAAATGATGCTGAGCCTACAGCGAAGAATGGTATCTCAGTGGAGAATGTTATCCACCTTGCTGTTTCTCGGATTGATTTGCAATGGCGAATTGATGCCCGTTCGTGTACCTGAAGAAACAACGACAACGTCGTCATCGACAGCCAAAAAGAATGGCATTGGCTCTCTGAATAACTACTGGCAAGCGTGGCTCCCGCTGGGCGAGCAGAACGCCTACCAACCCGATCTGAACTCCGCTACTCTTATGCGACGGACGCAAAGAGAGCCGAGTGTGTTTTCGCTCCGGAGTTAAACAACATGAACTTTATAAGTCCTAAGGCGAGCAAGAAATTTCTCCGGGATTTATTAAAAAGAAGTTCAATAATACGCAAACCTCAGGCTTGGGTAAGTTGATATATTTTTTTAATTAATTAAGTTCAAGTTAATCAAGTTGATATTAAGTTAAATTTTTCAAAATAACTTCACAGTTAAAAAATTAAAATTTAAAATTAACTATATACTATAAGTTAACAGCTATTAACTTTTTAAATTTATTGTCAATTTTTAATTTTTTTACTAGTTACTACTCGATAACCTTGGCAAACCTCGAAGAACGACCAAGTAAAGTCGACCGGTCCACTGCAGCTTAAAGTATCTATGAATTCCGAGTCCGATCGTCAGGTCGAAACCGAGATGTCCCTACTAGCAAAATACATTAACAGTATAATGACTAATACTGGCTAAATATTGGGCATCGCTACTACTACCGGAAATTTCGGGAGATATTATCTTTAACATCAGGGCTGAATAGATAGAACAGAATATAGGAAGAGGTTTTTAGTGGGTAGGCTATGGGGCAGTATCTCCCGCGATGTGCCCCCATAGAATCCCACACTATCCGGGTGTACGGGCACCCGGATGTCTTTGGCCTCTTGGTGGTTGATAACTAAAAAGTTATCCTTCCAAGATGGTCAGGTTGAAGATTTTCCTCTTCCTCGTTAAAAAAAAAAAAAAAAAAAAAAAAGAAGAGAGAGAGAGAGAGAGAGAGAGAATAATACAGTAGATGTTTCAGTTCATATAAATATCCATTGTTATATTTGGTGCAAAATATTCTGATATCATTATTTTTGTAGAGAAGGTTAATGCGTGCGCGTGTAATTCTTCATTTAAAATAATCGTTAGTTTAATAATTAAAGTTAGATTTTGGTTGGAATAAGGTCTGTGATATTACTTGGGCTAAATTAGATGAAGTTTTATCTTAGGTATAAGATGTGTTTCTTTACAGTATACTATATATCACTTATATTATATGTATCATTTTGATTGAATTTGATGAAGAGTATTATCTTGGATTTATTTGATACATAAACAAATGTGATTTTTTTCCAACCATAAAGGTATACTATATATGTCACTCAGGTGAAATTTAATCAAAAGTCCTACCTTGGATTTGCTATTTCTTTCCTTAAAGAAAAACCATACATTTGGCGCCTTTTTTTTACCTTTTTTAAAAAGGTAATTTTCTTCGGATATAACGGATATATTTTGCAGTGTTTATAGGCCACTTAAGTTGAATTTGATTAAAAGGATCATCTTGGATTGATGTAATTTTTTTCCTTAAATTTAAATTTAATCAATTATATATTGATGGTGATGATTAAATAGATAAGGTGTGACGTAGACTTGTTCATCGGTTAAATATTGATAACGTTGTAAGGATAAGAACCATCTTTTGTCACCAAGGTTTGTCACCGGAAATTATATACGTTACTAGTAAAGTAAAGAATAAAATTAGTATTATTAAAACATTTATTGAAAATTTTATTCGAGCTAATTAACAGTTGTGAATATTGATTGACAATTACAGCAACATTTCACTGATCCACAATTCTATGTCACACAACATCTCATCTATCTCATCGACGCCAGTGTAAAATCTGAGCTCGTTACTCACTGATTAATTAATTTTTCATTGGTGTTGATGATTAAATAAATGAAGTGTGACGTAGAGTTGTGCATCGGTTAAATATTGATAACGTTGTAAGGATAAGAACCATCCTTTGTCACCAAGGTACCGGCAATTATGTACGTTACTACTAAAGTAAAGAATACAAATTAGTATTTAAAGTTTTTTCAAACTAATTAATAAGTTGTGAATATTGATTGACAATTACAGCAACATTTAACTGATCCACAATTCTATATCGCACGACATCTCGTCTATCTCATCGACACCAGTGTAAAATCTGAGTTGTGTTACCCTCTGTTTAATTAATTTTACACTGTTGATGCTGGTGGTTAAATAGATGAGGTGTGACACGTAGAGTTGTGCATTGGTTTGCAATATTGAGAACGTTGTAAGGATAAGTTCTTTTGTCACCAAGGTACCTGTAATTATACATACATTACTAATAAAGCAAAGAATAAAAATTAGTATTATAAAAAACATTTATTTACAGTTTTATTAAAGCAGATTAAAAGCTGTACATATCGATTGTAAATTACAGCAACATTTAACTGTTGCACACATCTTATCTGTCTCATCGACGCCAGTGTAAAATTGAATCAGAGAGTAACATAGCTCAGTTAAATGTCTAATATATATGTAGAATACTAAAATAACAATACGAGAATATTTACCATATAAATTTCATATATTACACATATTTGCAATCGAAATTTGTATTATAACCTCATCCTGCATGTCCTGCACGTCACTTACAATTAGAACGAGTCACTGGCTAACCCACGTGACCCAATAAGAATACACGCAGGAGCACGCCGGAGAGAGAGAAGGAAATAAATCTTAAGGTCCTCACACATGAACTGACATTACCATATGAGTAAGGTTTCGATCACTCACGTACTTGATTCAGCCGGTTACGGTTACGGTCGCCCAATTCTGCAACGCGTCGAAACCTTAATGTTATGGATATGTCAATTCATGTGTGAGGGCCTTTTACGTCGTCCGTCGCTTTTCAATGTCGCTTTTCTACGTCCCACAGTGGGAGAAAACGAGACGTTAGGCGACAAAAATCTGTAACTACGTCAATTTTCAATGGGAATAATTGAAACTTGGTATCCTACAAGCTTTTTGGTCGCTAAATCTGAATCCACTGCTAAAAATTAAAAATTTGATATAGCAAATCCACTATGACCAAACAAAAGTGCTACTGAAATGATTTCGGGGTACATTATATCGATCTAAAATCAAAAACTCACACTAGTACGACGTAGCATATGACTCTGAACAGCGTTCAGAGACACTACCGTGTCTACCGATAAACTCTAAATGTTCTTATATGTAATTCTTATTGTTGATATATTTTAAATTAGCAACATTCCCACATTAATACTAAAAATAATAATTAGGCTCTTGTAATTCAATTAAAACAAGAAGATAATAAGAGTCAGCACAATTAAGATATGTGTGTGCAAATTAATTTTGTTTATTGTTAAATACGTTTAAACGAATTGCAACGCGAACGCAATTTAATACATTAATTGATTAATATAATGCGCAGACGTTTCGACTGCCGATCAGTGGTGCAAGTTTTCGGCCGCCAGCATCGACGGTGGGGGCGGGCACTCGGTGTCGCGTTCGTGCCTCGAGTCTCGGGTCTCGGGCCGGCTCGGCCGCGTCCGCCGCTACTTGGCTATTAGATTGCTTTTTCTCCAAGGCTGCCATGAAGACGAGCGTTTAGCGCGTTGACGCTTGATGAGAGGCCCCGCTCATTCACCGCCCATTACGCAAAAAAAAGGTCACGATTCACGACGTGATGATAAACGATTTCGATAAAACTTATTATGGATAGGATAGGTTATCACGTAAGGGATAATGTGAGCATGATAAGCAAGAAAATCGTAATTAAAAATTGAGTGTCGTATCAATCTAAAGAAGAAGACGTCAATGCGCTGAACGCTCGTCTTCGTGGCAGCCTTGGAGAAAAAGGACGGATGTCTCTCTCCTTCTAATAGCCGAGTAGCGGCGGACGCGGCTAATGCTATAAGCATTCGTACACAAACTTATATTATAATACAATTACTCTCTAATTTTTTTCGAGTGAAAATCTCACTCGAAATATAGAGTGACACGCCGAGTCACTTGAATTTGAGTTACTTCTCACTCTTATAGACTGAATTTCTTCATTCTTTATCAAGAAGTGCACATTTTCAGTTTTTATTTTGGAGAGAATGTCTTCTTGGAATGAATATCTTAATTAAAGAGTCACTTTACTGCGTCGCCGCACGCTTGCTCGCCAGTTACTGCGCGGCCGAGACCCGTTAGACGGCTTAACTCTCGGTTCTCTCTCGGGAGTAAAATGCAGTTACATAAATATCATAAGAAATAGTATATATTATAATATATACTACCCGCAGCACGCGCGGATTAGGTCAAGCAAAAATTAATTTCCTTCTCTATAAGAGAGTTAACCTACCTATCGGTAGTGGCGCGCATTCATTGGCAGACGAGCGCGAGGGTGCCTCATGTAGCGAAGGATCGTCACATAATGTTTTTACAGGATTAAGACGCGGCTAGGCTAGGCTAGGTTATATATGATTACGGGTTCACACTCGTTTTAATTGAGTGAAGAAATTTTACCCCCAAAAGTCGAGTACGTATAGTTATATATAATTTTATATAAGTTTGAATACTGATCGTACACATAAAATTATGTATAATTATATATAGATATACGTTTATGATTTACATTATACATAAATATATATATAAATATACATATACGGATACATACACTGAGAAAAAATTTCTTTAAATACATTTAAGAAACTCGGTTTTCTTATTACAAAGAAATGATTTATTTCAGTTTAATAATGATACTATGATGTCATGAAATCATTACTTAGAGGAACAAAATCAAAAATGTACGAAATGATTTACTTAAAAGAATAAAATATTTATTTGCTAGCATACATTGTTTAGTTGCTGTAAAAAATATTTGTTTGCATCAAAGAATTCTATTTCAAGAAAATGCATTTTCTTGATTGAAAGAATTTTTTTTCTCAGTGTAGATATATATATATAATATATCTCTCTTCTCTCTCTCTCTCAATTCTGTAATAGCATTATGTGACGATCCGTTTCTACATGAAGCACCCTCGCGCTCGGCACGACCGCGCTATATGTAGGTTAACTCCCTTAAAGAGAGAAAGTTATATTTTTTCTTATTACTTAATCGTGCTGCGGGTGGTAGTCTTTATATAATTGCATTTTACTCCCGAGAGAACCGAGAGGTGAGCCGCCTGTCGGCGGCACCGCGCAGTAACTGGCGAGCAAGCGCGCGGCGACGCATATAGTATTCTCGCAAAGTCGAGAGAGCGGGTAATCTTTCTGATTGGCTGATGGTGGATCGGGGTAGCCAGCTCGGTATGGTATATAAGCGCGTCGCTTTTCACAGTCGCCACCGCTGCTACTGCATTCGTTGAAGCTGGAGCGTTTGGCTGCGTCAGAAGTCAGCAGAAGTTTTTAGTGCTGCGTTTGAGTTAGCGTTAGAGATTATATACGTTGTATATAAAGTCGTGAAGACTTAGTAGCTTTCGTTTCTCTCGTCAGAGACGCATAGCTCACGACGCGCGTGGACAAGTGACACGTGGCGAATAAGATTCAGACGCGAGCATCTTGAGATATCTTTTCCGAACTCGACCGAAAAGAAGCACGAGAACAAAAAGATGCTGAGCCTACAGCGAAGAATGGTATCTCAGTGGAGAATGTTATCCACCTTGCTGTTTCTCGGATTGATTTGCAATGGCGAATTGATGCCCGTTCGTGTACCTGAAGAAACAACGACAACGTCGTCATCGACAGCCAAAAAGAATGGCATTGGCTCTCTGAATAACTACTGGCAAGCGTGGCTCCCGCTGGCGAGCAGAACGCCTACCAACCCGAACTCTGAACTCCGCTACTCTTATGCGACGGACGCAAAGAGAGCCGAGTGTGTTTATCGCTCCGGAGTTAACAAACATGAACTTTATAAGTCCTAAGGCGAGCAAGAAATTTCTCCGGGATTTATTAAAAAAGAAGTTCAATAATACGCAAACCTCAGGCTTGGGTAAGTTGATATATTTTTTTTAATTAATTAGTCAAGTTAATCAAGTTGATATTAAGTTAAATTTTTCAAATAACTTGTCACAGTTAAAAAATTAAAATATTTAAAATTAACTATATACTATAAGTTAACAGCTATTAACTTTTTTAAATTTATTGTCATTTTTAATTTTTTACTAGTTACTACTCGATAACCTTGGCAAACCTCGAAGAACGACCAAGTAAAGTCGACCGGTCCACTGCAGCTTAAAGTATCTATGAATTCCGAGTCCGATCGTCAGGTCGAAACCGAGATGTCCCTACTAGCAAAATACATTAACAGTATAATGACTAATACTGGCTAAATATTGGGCATCGCTACTACTACCGAAATTTCGGGAGATATTATCTTTAACATCAGGGCTGAATAGATAGAACAGAATATAGGAAGAGGTTTTTAGTGGGTAGGCTATGGGGGCAGTATCTCCCGCGATGTGCCCCCATAGAATCCCACACTATCCGGTGTACGGGCACCCGGATTCGTTTGGCCTCTTGGTGGTTGATAACTAAAAATTTATCCTTCCAAGATGGTCAGGTTGAAGATTTCCTCTTCCTCGTAAAAAAAAAAAAAAAAAAAAAAAGAGAGAGAGAGAGAGAGAGAGAGAGAATATACAGTCGATGTTTTTTCAGTTCATATAATATCCATTGTTATATTTGGTGCAAAATATTCTGATATCATTATTTTTGTAGAGAAGGTTAATGCGTGCGCGTGTAATTCTTCATTTAAAATAATCGTTAGTTTAATAATTAAAGTTAGATTTTGGTTGGAATAAGGTCTGTGATATTACTTGGGCTAAATTAGATGAAGTTTTAGCTTAGGTATATAAGATGTGTTTCTTTACAGTATACTATATATCACTTATATTATATGTATCATTTTGATTGAATTTGATGAAGAGTATTATCTTGGATTTTTTGATACATAAACAATGTGATTTTTTCCAACCATAAAGGTATACTATATTGTCACTCAGTGAAATTTAATCAAAAGTCCTACCTTGGATTTGCTATTTCTTTTCCTTAAAGAAAAACCATACATTTGGGGCGCCTTTTTTTTAAACCTTTTTTAAAAGGTATTTTTCTTCGGAATATACGATATATTTTGCAGTGTTTATAGCCACTTAAGTTGAATTTGATTTAAAGGATCATCTTGGATTGATGTAATTTTTTTCCTTAATTTAAATTTAATCATATATATTGATGGTGATGATTAAATAGATAAGGTGTGACGTAGACTTGTTCATCGGTTAAATATTGATAACGTTGTAAGGATAAACCATCTTTTTTGTCACCAAGGTTTGTCCCCGGAAATTATATACGTTACTAGTAAAGTAAAGAATAAAAATTAGTATTATTAAACATTTATTGAAAATTTTATTCGAGTAATTAACGTTGTGAATATTGATTGACAATTACAGCAACTTTCACTGATCCACATTCTATGTCACACACATCTCATCTATCTCATCGACGCCAGTGTAAAATCTGAGCTCGTTACTCACTGATTAATTAATTTTTTCATTGGTGTTGATGATTAAATAAATGAAGTGTGACGTAGAGTTGTGCATCGGTTAAATCTTGATAACGTTGTAAGGATAAGAACCATCCTTTGTCACCAAGGTACCGCATTATGTAACGTTACTACTAAGTAAGAATACAAATTAGTATTTAAAGTTTTATTCAAACTAATTAATAAGTTGTGAATATTGATTGACAATTACAACGCAACATTAACTGATCCACAATTCTATATCGCACGACATCTCGTCTATCTCATCGACACCAGTGTAAAATCTGAGTTGTGTTACCCTCTGTTTAATTAATTTTACACTGTTGATGCTGGTTGGTTAATAGATGAGGTGTGACACGTAGAGTTGTGCATTGGTTTGCAATATTGAGAACGTTGTAAGGATAAAGTTCTTTTGTCACCAAGGTACCTGTAATTATACATACATTACTAATAAGCAAAGAATAAAATTAGTATTATAAAAAACATTTATTTACAGTTTTATTAAGCAGATTAAAAGCTGTACATATTCGATTGTAAATTACAGCAACATTTAACTGTTGCACACATCTTAAGCTGTTCTCATGCACGCCAGTGTTAAAATTGAATCAGAGAGTAACATAGCTCAGTTAAATGTTTAATATATATGTATAATAAAATAACAATACAGAATATTTACCATATAAATTTCATATATTACACATATTTGCAATCGAAATTTTATTATAACCTCATCCTGCATGTCCCTGCACGTCACTTACAATTAGAACGAGTCACTGGCTAACCCCACGTGACCCAATAAGAATACACGCAGGAGCACGCCGGAGAGAGAGAAGAAATAAATCTTAAGGTCCTCACACATGAACTGACATTACCATATGAGTAAGGTTTCGATCACTCACGTACTTGATTCAGCCGGTTACGGTTACGGTCGCCCATTCTGCAACGCGTCGAAACCTTAATGTTATGGATATGTCAATTCATGTGTGAGGGCCTTTACGCGGACGGAGGTCGTCCGTCGCTTTTCAATGTCGCTTTTCTACGTCCCACAGGTGGGAGAAAACGATACGTTAGGCGACAAAAATCTGTAACTACGTCAATTTCATGGAAATAATTGAAACTTGGTATCCTACAAGCTTTTTGGTCGCTAAAATCTGAATCCACTGCTAAAAATTAAAAATTTGATATAGCAAATCCACTATGACCAAACAAAAGTGCTACTGAAATGATTTCGGGGTACTTATATCGATCTAAAAATCAAAAACTCACACTA
>NC_050472.1:0-17970 GCF_013373865.1 Monomorium pharaonis | reverse complement strand
ATGTAATGAATTTTCTACAATTCAACGCATATTGAGAAATTTTTGCAATATAACGCTATGAATTTAATTATTGCTATCCACATCATGATGTTATTCAGCGTACTCGTAAGCAAGGCATATTATTAACTTTACATTTATTAACTTATAATTTTGTTATTAATTCAGTTATTGATAGAGTTTTTTAAATGTATTGTTTATTAAAAAATGCGAATAATTATTGCATATTGTAATATATATTACTTTTTTTTATCTGCACATGTCCTGGAACATGCCGTACAATTTATATGCATTTCCTTATGTATGGCATATTCCAGGACATAATCTTTTAAATTTAGGAAAATAATCGTATAAAAAACTGATTATAAACTTTTTCATATAGATAAACTTAAAATAGTAAAAATTGGCTACTCATTATTGACTTATCTTAACTTTACCAATACAAAAAAGTTTAATTTTAATCAGTTTTGTAGACGAATATTTTCTTAAATTTAAGAGGTTATGTCCTATGTCCTGGAACATGCCATACATAAGGAAATTATATAAATTGTATGGCATGTTCCAGGACACGGGCGGATTAAAAAAAAAACAATATATACTTCTATTTGCAATAAAAATTCTTATTTTTCATGAACAATATGTTAAAGAGACCTTTACAACTTAACCTTTATAAACTTAATCTCTATAAATTAACAATTAAGCAATGATAAGAAATATAGAACAACTGAGAAATAGTTTCAACTAATTAATATCTCAATGCTGGTAGCAATATTTCAGTTAGCACTATATTAAAAGCTTCATTATAGTCAAATGTAATAAATTTTCTACAATTCAACGCATATTGAGAAATTTTTTGCAATATAACGCTATGAATTTAATTATTGCTACCCACATCATAATGTTATTCAGCGTACTCGTAAGCAAAGCATATTATTAACTTTACATTTATTAACTTATAATTTTGTTATTAATTCAATTATTGATAGAGTTTTTTAAATATATTGTTTATTAGAAAATGCGAATCATTATTGCATATTGTAATATATATTACTTTTTTTTATCTGCACATGTCCTGGAACATGCCGTACAATTTATATGCATTTCCTTATGTATGGCATATTCCAGGACATAATCTTTTAAATTTAGGAAAATAATCGTATAAAAAACTGATTATAAACTTTTTCATATAGATAAACTTAAAATAGTAAAAATTGGCTACTCATTATTGACTTATCTTAACTTTACCAATACAAAAAAGTTTAATTTTAATCAGTTTTGTAGACGAATATTTTCTTAAATTTAAGAGGTTATGTCCTATGTCCTGGAACATGCCATACATAAGGAAATTATATAAATTGTATGGCATGTTCCAGGACACGGGCGGATTAAAAAAAAACAATATATACTTCTATTTGCAATAAAAATTCTTATTTTTCATGAACAATATGTTTAAAGAGACCTTTACAACTTAACCTTTATAAAACTTAATCTCTATAAATTAACAATTAAGCAATGATAAGAAATATAGAACAACTGAGAAATAGTTTCAACTAATTAATATCTCAATGCAGGTAGCAATATTTCAGTTAGCACTATATTAAAAGCTTCATTATAGTCAAATGTAATGAATTTTCTACAATTCAACGCATATTGAGAAATTTTTTGCAATATAACGCTATGAATTTAATTATTGCTACCCACATCATAATGTTATTCAGCGTACTCGTAAGCAAAGCATATTATTAACTTTACATTTATTAACTTATAATTTTGTTATTAATTCAATTATTGATAGAGTTTTTTAAATATATTGTTTATTAGAAAATGCGAATCATTATTGCATATTGTAATATATATTACTTTTTTTTATCTGCACATGTCCTGGAACATGCCGTACAATTTATATGCATTTCCTTATGTATGGCATATTCCAGAACATAATCTTTTAAATTTAGGAAAATAATCGTATAAAAAACTGATTATAAACTTTTTCATATAGATAAACTTAAAATAGTAAAATTGGCTACTCATTATTGACTTATCTTAACTTTACCAATACAAAAAAGTTTAATTTTAATCAGTTTTGTAGACGAATATTTTCTTAAATTTAAGAGGTTATGTCCTATGTCCTGGAACATGCCATACATAAGGAAATTATATAAATTGTATGGCATGTTCCAGGACACGGGCGGATTAAAAAAAACAATATATACTTCTATTTGCAATAAAAATTCTTATTTTTCATGAACAATATGTTTAAAGAGACCTTTACAACTTAACCTTGATAAAACTTAATCTCTATAAATTAACAATTAAGCAATGATAAGAAATATAGAACAACTGAGAAATAGTTTCAACTAATTAATATCTCAATGCAGGTAGCAATATTTCAGTTAGCACTATATTAAAAGCTTCATTATAGTCAAATGTAATGAATTTTCTACAATTCAACGCATATTGAGAAATTTTTTGCAATATAACGCTATGAATTTAATTATTGCTACCCACATCATAATGTTATTCAGCGTACTCGTAAGCAAAGCATATTATTAACTTTACATTTATTAGCTTATAATTTTGTTATTAATTCAATTATTGATAGAGTTCTTTAAATATATTGTTTATTAGAAAATGCGAATCATTATTGCATATTGTAATATATATTACTTTTTTTTATCTGCACATGTCCTGGAACATGCCGTACAATTTATATGCATTTCCTTATGTATGGCATATTCCAGGACATAATCTTTTAAATTTAGGAAAATAATCGTATAAAAAACTGATTATAAACTTTTTCATATAGATAAACTTAAAATAGTAAAAATTGGCTACTCATTATTGACTTATCTTAACTTTACCAATACAAAAAAGTTTAATTTTAATCAGTTTTGTAGACGAATATTTTCTTAAATTTAAGAGGTTATGTCCTATGTCCTGGAACATGCCATACATAAGGAAATTATATAAATTGTATGGCATGTTCCAGGACACGGGCGGATTAAAAAAAAACAATATATACTTCTATTTGCAATAAAAATTCTTATTTTTCATGAACAATATGTTTAAAGAGACCTTTACAACTTAACCTTTATAAAACTTAATCTCTATAAATTAACAATTAAGCAATGATAAGAAATATAGAACAACTGAGAAATAGTTTCAACTAATTAATATCTCAATGCAGGTAGCAATATTTCAGTTAGCACTATATTAAAAGCTTCATTATAGTCAAATGTAATGAATTTTCTACAATTCAACGCATATTGAGAAATTTTTTGCAATATAACGCTATGAATTTAATTATTGCTACCCACATCATAATGTTATTCAGCGTACTCGTAAGCAAGGCATATTATTAACTTTACATTTATTAACTTATAATTTTGTTATTAATTCAATTATTGATAGAGTTTTTTAAATGTATTGTTTATTAGAAAATGCGAATAATTATTGCATATTGTAACATATTACTTTTTTTTATCTACACATGTCCTGGAACATGCCGTACAATTTATATGCATTTCTTTATGTATGGCATATTCCAGGACATAACCTCTTAAATTTAGAAAAATAATCGTATACAAAACTGATTATAAATTTTTTCATATAAATAAACTTAAAATAGTAAAAATTGGCTACTCATTATTGACTTATCTTAACTGTACCAATACAAAAAAGTTTAATTTTAATCAGTTTTGTAGACGAATATTTTCTTAAATTTAAGAGGTTATGTCCTATGTCCTGGAACATGCCATACATAAGGAAATTATATAAATTGTATGGCATGTTCCAGGACGCAGGCGGATTAAAAAAAAAAATATATACTTCTATTTGCAATAAAAATTCTTATTTTTCATGAATAATATGTTTAAAGAGACCATTATACCTTAATCTCTATAAATTAACAATTAAGCAATGTGAGGAAATATAGAACAACTGAGAAATAGTTTCAACTAATTAATATCTCAATGCAAGTAGCAATATTTCAGTTAGCACTATATTAGAAGCTTCATTATAGTCAAATGTAATGAATTTTCTACAATTCAACGCATATTGAGAAATTTTTTGCAATATAACGCTATGAATTTAATTATTGCTATCCACATCATGATGTTATCCAGCGCACTCGTAAGCAACGCATATTATCAACTTTACATTTATTAACTTATAATTTTGTTATTAATTTAATTATAGATAGTTATTTAAATGTATGGTTTATAAGAAATGCGAAGTTATTGCAAATTGTAACATATTACTTTTTTTTAATCTACACATGTCCTGGAACATGTCATACAATTTATATGCATTTCCTTATGTACGGTAGGTTCCAGGACACGTGTAGATTAAAAAAAAAGTAATATGTTTCTATCTGCAATAAATATTCTCGTATCTTTTCTAAACAATACATTAAAAAGACTCTATATTAAAACTAATAATAAAAACATAAGATAATAAATGTAAAACAGTTGATAATATGCATCGCCTACGAGTACGTTAAATAATATCATGATGTAAGTAGCAATAATACAATTAATAGTTATATTGTAGATCTATCAATATGCGTTAAGTTGTAGAAAATTCATTTAACTATAATGAAGTTTGTAGTATAGTATTAATTGAAATACTGCTACTTGCATTAAAATATATTAACTAGTTGAAATATTTCTCAGTCGTTCTATATTTCTTAACTTTATTTAATTGTTAATTTATAGAGATTAAGTCATAAAGGTTTTTTTTTAAACATATTGTTTATAAAAAATATAAACTTTTAGTGCGAATAGAAATATATTGTTTTTTTTAATCCGCCCGCGTTCTGAAACATGCCATACATTTTATATAATTTCTTTATGTATGGCATGTTCCAGGACATAGGACATAACCTCTTAAATTTAAGAAAATATTTGTCTACAAAACTAATTAAAATTAAACTTTTTTGTATTGGTAAAGTTAAGATAAGTCAATAATGAGTAGCCAATTTTTACTATTTTAAATTTATCTATATGAAAATGTTTATAATCAGTTTTGTATACGATTATTTTTTTTAATTTAAGAGGTTAGGTCCTGGAATATGCCATACATAAGGAAATGCATATAAATTGTATGGCATGTTCCAGGACATGTGTAGATTTTTTAAAAAATGTAAAATTTTTTTAATGGAGTGATTCTTAATTGGCTTTTTTATAGAATAGAGAAATTCTTTTACAGAATTAAAATGTGCACAATAATGAAGCCTGCAAATGTCAACTTAATTTAAAAAATAAAATAGAATTAAAAATATCTACTAATTTTTGATACGTAGAGCTGTCACTTGGCGAGAATACTAAAATCCGTAATGCAAAAATTATACAATATATATGTACAAAATGGAATATGTGCAAACTAGGGATAGCGTGAAAAAAACAATATCATGCAAGTGGAAATAAATTAAAAGTTTAGAAAAAAGATTAATTTGTTTAGCTTTTTATATTACAAATTTGGATACAGGATGATAAAAAAAGCATTTTGAAAAAAGTTTTCATTTTCGTTATGAAGTCCAATTCATAAACTGATATTCATACGTATACTTTAATTTTAAAAAGGGATTTCCAAATCTATAAAAAATATACATGAAACTTTGATGATAATGTGCATGAATGACATTTATTAATCCTAAGTTTGACAGGCACTTTAGTATCCCCTTAATGTTTTAATCGTTCAGATATATTGAAGTATGTAACTTATCTGGGCTCATTAGGATTAGGTTAAGAATGTTTTAGCTATACATTTAACAGTCAAAAGTTATTAAATTTGAAAAATGTAAACTACTTAGGTTTATTTTTTAACAATGACAAATAACTTTGGCCATAATTTTAGTCCTACAAAAAAAACCCGATACAAAGACAAAGAAAAGTTTAGCTAATAATAACGTATGCAACGAAACCATGAATATCATATTCTGTGCTGCAGTGTTTGATAAATAACTTTTAAAACGGAATCAACTTTTTTACAATTATTTATTAAAGTTTTATTACTATATGCGTAAGACATCAGATTTAATTCATAATGCTCCTTCATTAAATTTGCACATAAATAAAATTTAAATAACTTTTATACCAATAAGAGAATTGTTCAAATGTTGCATAGACGTTCAAACATAATAATTAAACGCTGTATCGAATTTTTATATTTTTATGAAAGAAAAACAAACATATTTTTAATCATGAATAACATAAACGTTAAACCTTCTTTAAAATCTAAAAAGAAATAAGAATTTAATGAGATATAGCTTTGAACCCATAGAAAAAAATTATGCAAAAATTACTGCACAAAAAATTGAATATTTTTGTACATGAATTTCTGCAGTTTTTATAGATTTTTGTACAAAGTTTTCGCCTTTAGAATTTTTCTACAGAATATTTTACAGAATTTTATGTAATGTTTTCTGAAGTTTTCAGAAAAAATTACATAAAATTCTGTAAAATATTCTGTAGAAAAATTCTAAAGGCGAAAACTTTGTACAAAAATCTATAAAAACTGCAGAAATTCATGTACAAAAATATTCAATTTTTTGTGCAGTAATTTTTGCATAATTTTTTCCTACGGAAAATCCGCTGCCTTATAAAATAAAATAAAATTTAAGTAAATCATGAATGCATATATGTTTTATTCAAAAAAAAAATTTTTTTTTTTAACTGATTATGTAACCAGGTCTTTATTACATCTGGTTTTCTATCGCATAACACATTGTATGTCATTTTAATTTTATCTATTTCTGATAAAGGTGGCAGTTTTCCTTTACGCAGATATTTTGAAAATGCATTGTTGCATCACTTATTTCTTTATCCGTCCATCGTGTTTTCTTTTGATATGTTTTACGGGCTGAAATACAAATATACTCATTAATAAAATAATGATCGAATAGAATCTTGACGCATATAATGTAATAATCACTTATTTACATGCTTGATTCTTCTGTTTTTTTGGCACATTGATTGTACTCTCACTAGAGCTGCTTAAACTTGTATTTAATATATAATCTGATAAATCACTATCTGAATATTTTCCTATTAGAAACAAAAAAAAATTAATATATCACTCAAAAATTAGAAAATAAAATAAAGTAAACAAAAAGAAAAAGAGAAAGAGAAAGAGAGATACAAATAAACAGGCATAGGGAGAAAGTTATAAGTTATATATAAATAATATGACTCAATATTAAAGTCCATAGCGCAGGCATTCCTAGGATTGACTGGTCAATGCGCAGAACAACCAAGCGTTTTGGTCAGACTTAGATGGCGTTATTGTAATCATACCTAGGATTAATTCAATGCGTGGAACAACTAAGCGTTTTGGTCAAAGTCCGAAGTAATTTTTTTAGTTTCTAACTTTTAGTTTCTAACTAGTTTCTGACTAGCCATGTTAGTCACTCCTAGGGTGAACTAAAGATACATCAGTTAAAAGCCGAATACAAAACTATTTCGGATTTTGACCAAAATGCTTGGTTGTTCCGCGCATTAACCAGTCAATTGATCAGGGACGTTCGCGCTACGAGCTTTGATCATAACATAAACATATTATAAAAACTATATTTAATTTAAGTTACTGTAAATAATTAAATGCTATTTAAGTCTTTGTTTAAATATTTAACAAAAAAACGTCTGCCAATTTACACATTGAGGAAAAATAGTATGCCTGGTACTTACGATAAATTAAACCTTTATTTTTGGAATAAACATTTTGTTTCTTCGGTGAAATTTGTTTCTTTCCTGCTTTAAGTTTATGTAAATGTTACAGATGTACATAACTTTTTGGAATAAATATTAAACAAAAAAAACCAGTAAGAAGATAAGCATAAACAAGATTTACCTTTACTTTTATTCAATTTTTGTACATTTTGTATATTTTTTATTGTATTCTTTCGTATTCTTTTTTTATTTTGTATAATTAGTTTTTGCTTCACTTTTGTTCTTCTTTCTCAATCTTATTTTTCTTCTTTTCTATTGAAGTATTAGTAGAAGTTTCACTTATATCATTAAATGTTTGTGATACATCTGATAAATAAAGATACAAATATGTAAATATTATATTATTAATATAACAATTTTTCCAGGATTGGGAAATCCGAGTTACTTGTAACGAAGTTACAGTTACATTTACATTTCTTTGGTAACTAATAACTATTTTGATAGTTACTTTAATAGTTACTTTTTGTAAAACATGCACTAAAATTTTTAATCAACAACCGGAGAAACTCGAGTCTACACAAGAGGAAATGTTTCGATTCCTAAAATCAAATTGCAGTATTAATATGCTAAATAATTACAATACAACTAAGAAACTTTTTATTAAATATAACAGATATTTTAAGTTCTGCATCTGCGAAACATGTTTAGCATCGGTGACTCTATAATGACGTCACAAAGAGGTCATCTTAATTATGTGATATATTTGAATTCAAAATTCTATAAAATTAATAAAAATTTTTATTAAAATTTTGCAATAAAAGGAATATATGAATCAATGTATGATAGCTGACGTAGCGTTATATTTAATTAAATTGTGATAACAGTAACATATAATTTAGTCTTTTACCTTTATAAAGTTCTCATTTAGTGTACATAAAATAATGCGTTAAAGCATATAATTAAATACAAAATATACAACAGTTAGCAAAACATAAAATATAAGATTATTATTTCTTATATTTAAAATAATGTACAACTATTAATAAAAAATTAACTGAAAAGTAACGTCTCTTAATTTTATTAAAAACTGTAACTGTAACGAGTTATTTTTCAAAATCGATAACTGTAACTAGTTACTTTTTTAATGAAAAACTGTAATTGTAACTATAACTAGTTACTTTTACGAAGTAACTTTCCCAATCCTGAATTTATTTAATATAATAATAAATTAAAAGTAAAATATAACATTTAAGGTAGCTCTACTGTTAAACAAAAGTCTTGGAATAATAAATTTCAATATAATTAATATTTATTTTTAATTAAAAATCAGTTGCCGACTACCCCTTTTATCGGAGAAATTTAATTTAATTTAATGTTATTAAACATTGTTGCAGGTTCTCCCAAATCTTAAGCTTATATTTTTTAAATTTATATATCTAAACTTTTAAATAAAAACTTCTATATATTTTTTGAATAGTTTAAAAAGTAAATATTAAAATATAAAGTTATAAATTACTTTGATAAAAAAATTAATCTAAATTACTAGATCTATAAATTTTTAATTCTACAATATTATAATTCGAGTGTTACAGTAATGCAGTATATGCTTACACTCATCTGACGATCGAGGCCAAAAACAAATTTTGCGTTTAAATTATTTTTCCCATAATCTCATATTCTAAGCTAAATATTTTATGGCAAACATATTCTTCTTTCAATAAAGTGAAACATTTATCGCAAATTTGACATATTATTCTAATTGCTTTTTTCTTGTATTAAGAAGAATGTATTACATATAAAAAAAATATGTCAACTTGAAGCAAAGTAGTTCTTATGTGTAGCACAAAAGAAGCAACGAGCAGTAAATTTTGTGTGTATATATATATATAAGAATAATAAGAATATTATGTTTATACTAGCTTTTTCTTGATTTTTTTGAGAAGTCCTTTAAGGTTATATAAGAGGTCTAAGATTTAAAGAATTTTTGTATACCGAAACTTTTTTTTGGTGTAGCCGGTATTATTATATACATTTCTGTAGATCCGTACTGTATTAAAAAAAGAACAAATGTAAATGTATAATTTAAATAGGTTTTCCTTGGACACCCGCAAAGTTTGATCCTACGTAATAAAATTATCTTAATTAAAGTTAATTAAATGTAATTACTAACCTTGATTGAAGAAAAAGTATTGTCTTCACTGTTGATAGTTATATCAGTTCCATAATTAGAAACTGTTGAATCCATGCCTTGAGCTTTTTCTAAAATTTTTGACATTTCCAGTATGTCGACTTTAGCAACAGGTTGTCTATAGATTTCTTTGTGGATATGTTCGTGATGACCCATGAAGTTTGCTACTCTCGTTATTTGATTATCCGATAAGTTTAAATCCACACATTTTGTTGCAACATGTTTGCGCAAAGTTGTTCCACGAAGTGCGAAGCTATTTTTTGCTCCACATAGGCTTGCAAAACTTCGCATTAGTTTACAAGCATCTAAATGTTTATTCTCATTTTCATTACTGGGTAATCCAAACAAAAAAGGATTATCTGATGACACATTAGCATCTTCTCGAAATTGTAGCAAAAGTTGAGTACTTTTTAACATATGCGCATCTAACAGTACTGGAACAGTTCTACGTAATTTACCCCGAATGGTAAATCTAACATAGTTATGAGTCCTGTCAGAATTCTGTGTAGAAATTTTACACGTAGAACCTGTCCCACAGGCACATTCATAGTTTTTAAAATCCTCAATTAAAATTCTTTCTGTTTCGCCTGCTCGACGACGATTAAACACCTGAATAGCGATGAGCGTTACCTCTGCTAATGATTTCCATATGGCATATGAAAATTCTTGTGTTAATGTTTTTGTATATTCTTCCATCTTTCTTTTCAAATAAGCGGTAAGAGTTTTAATATCACATGTTCGGGGTAATATGGTCTTTTTTTGTCGTTTTACTTTTGTACAAGTTTCTGTTACTATTTTATTTATAGTTCCGCTAAAATCTACGTCATATATTTTCATAAAATCATCAACATCTTTGCGTTTCATTAAATCTTTATCTATCATATATGTAACATCTAAGATTTTGCCAATTTTTTTTAGACAAGTACCAAGAGTAGACGCATTAGTCGGATGTTTGTACATATTTGTTTTGTAATCTAATTCTGCAACATTATTAATTGCTTCAATTACAGTTCTATAAAATTGTGGAGCATATGCGTCTGCTAAAGTATTGATTGCAGAGTTTCGATTTCTCAAGGCTAATACCAAACGACCTAGAAGACGTAAATGACCTCGTATATAAGTATTTTGATGTTGATGAATTTGTGTTTTACACATACTATTTCCATATAGAATGATAGCACGATCGTATCTAATAGTTTTAGTAACTTCATCTTCTTGCAAGATAGGTAATATTTCTATTCTCATTCTTCTACTAGCTTCTGGATGATATCTGCCAATAGTTCGCCGAGCATTTTGTAAAAGTGTTCGCGAAGAAAGTGATCCTTCAATTTCGTTACATTGTTGAACGTGATGTCTTAAATTATTTCGAGCATAAAATCCATTACAATATGGACAATTAACAAAATTTATACCATATCGTTTTTCTTTTTGTCTAGGTCTTCGAACTGTTATCATTCGACCATGATTATATTCTTTTGTTACATTAAAAATGAAATTTCCTTCTTTTCTAACATTTCCTATTTTACGCAAACGTTCAGCACATCCTTTTGGTAAATGCATAAAATCTTTGACTAGATCCTCATCACAATGTTTGCTTTCCAAATGACGCACTATTTTACTTTGCAGAGTGTGACAAAATAGACAAAAATTTTTTTTATTATTTCCTTGAGGACCACGTGATAATTCAGTAATTAGTTCAGATTCATCACAGGCACTATTTCCAGGAATATTAAACTTGAATTCATTATATTTCTTTTTTTCAGGTACATTACTTACTTCATTAATACTATTTTCTGAGTTTGTTGTTACTCCTGTTTTATTAATTTCTAAACTTTCAGTTTCATTGGTATATATTCGCTAGTAGTATCTTGAGTTACATTTGTCCATGAATTATCACCATTGCTATCATCTTAAATAAAACAAAAATAAGTATTATAAACAAAAAATTATTCCTAGCACTTTAATATTCTTAGTGAATATAAGTAAACTTTACATATAAATAACATTAATAATTACATTACTAATTATATTCGAAGTCTTTACTTTAAAAATTTATTATTGTTTTTATTATAATACTTACTATAACTTGAGAAATTTGAATATGATACGTTATTTTTCAGATCGTTAGATTGCTTATGTTTCTTTCTCTCAGGACATGTAAGTATTTCTTGTTTATTTTCTCTTTCATTAATTTCTTTTGAATTTGCTTTTAAAATAATATACTTTGGTTTACTATATCTAACATGTTCAGTAATTATACACTTCCTTTTTGAATTATTATTGCAATCATTATTCAAATATGTTGTGATTTCCTTATCATGCATGTTTTTGGAAACAGAAGGTAAAATATTTTTGATTTGCATTCCGTTGTTTTTAGTCATTAAACTTTCTTCTTGTTCTGTGATCGTAAACTGGGTGAAATCTTTATCTAATTGTTGAGAACTACACAATTGTTTTTTTGACTCTTTGACAGTAGTATCACCTTTCTGAATATCACAATATGCTATTTCAGTTTCAGATGTCTGTTTTAATTGTTTATTTAATTTACTAGTCTCATTTAAAAAAACATCATTTATTATATTATCCTCGCAATCAGAGGACATATAATATCCATTTGGATTCAAATAATTTCTCACTTCATTATTCTTAGAATTATTTTCAATTTGATCTCAAATATAAAAGAAATTGTTAAAATATTTATAATTGTTACAACATTTATTAAAATTGTAAAGGATATAACATTTATACTTACTTTTAATTTGTACATTAAGACCTGAAGAACTATCTATAATTATGTTTTCACATGCATCCTTTTTCTCTAATGTAGTTTTTCTTAATAATGACTTTTTTTGTTTGTATTTTGTATTGGTAAGATTTCATTTTCAATATCAGTAATATTATTATGTATATAATCTTCATTTAAATTCATATCGCTTGATTTATTATTTATGTTGCAATTTGTTGATTGATTAGTACTAAGAAATTCATATATTTCAGTTCAGATTTTCTCAAAGAGATTAGCTGAATCTATAATGTTACTTATATCGATGCTTGATGTGTTAGTTTTATTATTGTGTTTTATTTCATTGCTATCCAAAATATTTTCTTTGTTGTTGCTATTTGCAGCAAAATTGTTAACAGTTGCATTTACATTATGTAGCTGAAATATTATATGTACAGTACAGTTCGTATTGTAAGTTTGAATTGGAATAGTAAAACATTTATAGTTTTTCATTTTTTCTTTTAATTATGGAATATTTCATTACTATATGTATATTCTTATTAAAAAAAATAGAAATACTATTTATATTACTTACGTTGGATATATTGATATTATCATTGTATACTATTTTTTCAGTATCAGTACAGACAGTATTTTCAGTACATAATTATAATTTAAAGAATCTTTCTTATCCATTATTTCTTTTATATACTGTAATTAAAAATATAATTAACAATGTAATCGTGAATATATATATAATGCTCAATTATGAAAGTGATTTTATAATAATTTCTTACATTTTGGTTGTTTTTCTTCCATATTTGCTTTTTTTACAGATTTTCTATTGGTGTTAAATTGATTTTCTTCGTTTTTCATTACAGCAGCCTCAGAAATTGTCCTTTGCGTTTTATAATCTTTTATAATATCTACTAAATTTAATTGATATATGCGTATTTTAATTTCTTTTTATTCGCCATTGGTTGCATCAAACTATTTATCTCTGTATTATTTCTAAATAGTTTTTTAATTCCTATATAAAAATAACACTTGTATAACAATTTCTAAAAAATTTGCATCAAAATATTGCACTTTATTAGAGACTGTATTGAAACAAATTCTTTCTGATTTTATTAAAAATATACTATAACCCTGGTGAAAATGTAAAATTGGAGCGTAAGTCGAATGTAAAGAGAGAGTAATAGAAGCGTTAACAAACCTTCTACGAAGCGCAAATTGAAACAATGAAATGTAAAAGAAGCGTTAACGCTTCTTTTACATTTCATTGTTTCAATTTGCGCTTCGTAGAAGGTTTGTTAACGCTTCTATTACTCTCTCTTTACATTCGACTTACGCTCCGATTTTACATTTTCACCAGAGAACTTACGAAACATTGTTATTATATTTATATGAGAAAATATAAATTAATAGGTTAGTTAAATTCTTACGTGTCTTCGGCATTTTTATGCTTTCTTGAAACTTACGAAGAGAAAACTTAATAAATCTTTACGACATTTTTATAGATGTCGAGAAATATTGTTTTATACATTTTATATATTCATTGCCTCTATTTTCGTACCACCAACGTTAATTTTTTACATATAAGAAACATTACATCAATACATGTTTCTAAACTATCAGGTCATATGGGCGCGTTCAGCAGACAGACCGTATTGGTGACACTCAGTGATTCTCTAACATGATTGCTCTGGCCTTTAATTAGTTAGAATTAGAAGCAGAAACCAATCATAGTAAAGAATCACTGAGAGCGATCACACTCCGCTCCGTTTGCTACCTATTTTTCATCTTGCGTGTTCCAAAAAATTCTCTATATAATCTGTTCATTTTACTGCACTATTATATATATATTATACAGCTGCAATAAGTTATAGGGCCGCCGCACAAATTTCTGCATAACACAAAATACATAACGCACAAGAGAATTAACCAGTCAAGGGTCTTTATCTTTATCCTGAAGAGAAAATATACGACTCTGATTGATTAATTCTTTTATGCGTCATGCACTATGCGTTATGCAAACGCATAGACATAAAGTGAGTTTTTTAATTTCGATTGATCAATCACATTATGCGCAGATGCAACTTTGCTCTGTAAAAAATTTATTTGCGCACCGTGCGATTGAGTAATCGATGAATTAAAAACTCACCTATAGTAAGTATAGACCGAGCATCCACTGTACACGCGTAAAGAAACACTGCATACGAAAAGAAAGACAAAATATAAGATGAGTTTCTTTCTCTTTTTAATGACGGAGAAATGGGGAGCACTTCTCCGGCATTAAAAAGAGAGAAACTCATCTCATGCTCGGTCTACAATGTCAGCAGGAGTAATAGAGTAAGGAGTAAAAGTAACAATTAACCATTAAAAACCGGGAGTAAACGAAATGGGCAAATCTCATTTCATATTTCTTATTTCTTACTCCTACTCCATTACTCTTGCTGACATTGTAGACCAAGCATTATATTTTTTGTCTTTCTTTTCGTATGCATCAACCCTTATACAGTGGATGCTCGGTCTATACTTACTGTCTATGTGCAAAAGTCTATGCGGCGGACCTTACTGCATCTGTATAGGGCTACGTTCCGTTTCAACGCATGATGCGCATAAGCCCTCGTCTACAATAAAGATTTAAGCTTTAAGCCGCAAGAATTAACCAATCACAATCGAGTATTCTTATAAAAATCTACTGTGATTGGCAGTTTCTTACGGCTTAAAGCTTAAATCCTTCATTGTAGACTAGGGGCTCGATTCTTGAATTCATTCGCAAGAGAAACGTATTCGCAAATTCTGTTCTTATTACAGAAAAGTTGAAAATTTATTGGCTATCGTATGGCTTTCAACCATAACTTGCAACTTTTCTGTTAGAGCGGATATTTGCGCATACGTTTTTCTTGCGAATAAATTCAAGAATCAAGCCCTAGGGCTAATGCATTGTTCATCCTTGTTTAACGTTTGACGAACAACAAGGATGAACGATGCATCATGCGTATTATGCGTGAAACGGAACGCACCCTAGTAGTGCAGCGAAATGAACAAACATTATATATATATATAATTTTTTGGAACACGCAAGATGGAAAACATAACCTGGTAGTTCAGAAACACGTATTAATGTAATGCTTTTATAATTAATAAGCTTTTTAGAAATTGTTATACGTGTCTTATTTTTGTATAGGCATTAACAGCAATTACAAATAATACAAAGATTTCGTTCGATACAACCACGGCGAGTACAAAAGAAATTAAAATACGTAATATATCAATTAAATTATAGATATTATAAATGATTATAAGAGGCAAGGAATTAAAACTGTTGTAGTAAAAACAAAGAAATCTGTAAAAAAGGAAGTATTGAGGGGAACAATCAAAATGTAGGAAATTATTATAAAATTACTTTCATATTGAGCATTTTATACATTCAAGATTATTTTTTAATTATATATTTAATTACAGTATCCAGAAGAAATAATGGATAAAAAGATTCTTTAAATTATAATTATATACTGAAAAGTACTGTCAGTATTGGTACTGAAAAAACATTGATACTGAAGTAGCAACAATTTTTCAGTAGCGAAAATACAGAATACAATAATAAAACTAACACATCAAGCAGCGATATAAGTAACATTATAGATTCAAGCTTATATAATCTCTTTGACAAATCTGAACTGAAATATGCAAATTTCTTAGTACTAATCAATCAACAAGTTGCAACATAAATAATAAATCAAGGGACATAAACTTAAATAAAAATTATATACGATTTATTGAAATAAAATCTTACCAATACTAAATATAACAAAAAGCTGTTATTAAGAAAAACTACATTAGAGAAAAAGGATGCATATAGAAACACAATTGAAGATAATTCTTCTGGTCTTAATGCATAATATTAAAGGTAAGTTTAAAATGTCTATCCTTTACAATTTAAATTAATGTAACAATTATAAATATTTTAATAATTTTTTTAATTTTCTAGATCAAATTAAAATGATTTTTAAAATAATGAAATGAGGAATTATTTGATTCCAATGATGTTGTATGTCCTCCGATTGCGAAGATAATATAATAAATGATATTTCTTTAAATAAAACTAGCAAATGAATATACTATCAAAGCAGACATTTGAAATTGAAACAGAAATTGTAATATTCAGAAAGGTGGTATACTGCCAAAAAGTCAACGAAACAATTGTATATTCTCAACAAGATGAAGATGAGATTTTACACAGTTTACTGTCACACAACATGAAATTTAATGACTAAAAACATGCAAAACAAAAACATTTTACATTCCGTTGCCAAAACATACATGATAAGAAATTACAACACATTTGAATAATGATTGCAATAATAATTTAAAAAAGAGAAGTTACTGATATTTGTAATATAATAAACCAAGGTACCATTATTTTAAAAACAATTTTTTTAGAAAATTAATAAAAAAGAAAATAAAAAAAATATGCGAGAAAAAATGTAACTATTTGAAAAACAACGTCATTACATTCAAATTTATCAAGATATATTAAGTAGTACAATAAAAACAAATTTTTTGAAAAGTAAAAACTTCAAATATAATTAGTAATGCAATTAGTAATATTATTTATATGTAAAGTTAATTTATATTCACTAAGAAAATTAAAGTGCTAGGAATAATTTTTGGTTTTTAATACAACTTTTTGTTTTTATTTTAGATGGTAGCAATGACGATAGTTATGACCAAATGTAACACAAGATATTACTAGTGAATATATACCAAATAAACTAAAAGTTTGAAACTAATAAACAGGAGTAACAACAAACTCAGAAAATAGCATTAATAAGTAATGTATCTGAACGAAATAAATATGATCAACTAAATTTAATATTCTGAATAGTGGCTGTGATAAATCTGAATTAATTACTAACATTATCACGTGGTCTTCAAGCAACAAAAAAATTTTGTTTATTTTCGCCCACTCTGCAAATACAATAAGCGCGTTATTTGGAAACCAAACATTGTAATGAAAGATCTAGTGAGGATTTTATGATTTCCAGGAGGATGTGCTGAAAAGTTGCGTAAAATGGCAAGTAAAAATAAAGAAGTCAATTTTATTTTTTATATCAATCATGATCGAATAATACAGTATAAACTTACAAAAAAAGAAAAACAAAAGTATAAATTTTGAAATGCGTCTATTGTAATGATTTTATGGCGACATAATTTAGACATTTCTTCCAGCAGTGTAATAAAATTAAAAAATCAAATTTTTTGTGAATCTACAAAAACCTCGGCAAGTATTGTCATAATGATTCACCCACGAGGCAAGTAGAAGAATAAGAGTAAAAATATTGCATAGCTTGCATAAAAAACAAAAAAAAAAAAAAAAAAAATCAAAG